>NC_090174.1:34135523-34385743 GCF_024679245.1 Pseudorasbora parva
CTATTCTTCCCTCCCTCTCGCACGCTCTCACCTCCAGCACACAATCCGTGCCTGTCATTTTCACTTAGGCTAACTCTACTTTAAAAAATCTTGAATAAAACTTTTACTTGCACTCCTGAGAACTCCTGACTTAAATGTAAGTTTCCAGCTCACCCTATTGAGGTTTAAAGAACACAAAAGGAATTATCTAGTAATATGATGCTGTTCTTTTCCTTACAGTAAAAGTGGCTGATGACAACGGCTGCCTCTAGACCTCATTCTTTCATTTGCGTTTATTGCAAGAAAGTCATACAGGTCGGGGTGGAACATCATGAGACAAGTAAAACATGAACTACACTGTGGAAAAAAATATTGTTGATTTAACATAAGTAAGTAAATGTATTATTATTTAAGGTGTATTGAAATTTACAATGAAGGAAATTGGTTTAATAAATAGAAACTCCAAATGTTATTGTATCTGAACCATACAAAAATTGGATAAATCATGAAAATAGCACAATTTGTATTATTTTTACTTCGTCATCACAAATAAAACACACACAAAATAAAATTATAAAAAACATTTTTTAATAATATTTTAATAATGGTTGTTGATTCTCAAAAATGTTCATTGTATTAACTCACATTTTTTATTTCAATGAACTCAAAATTTAGGCAACCAGGTAACGTATTTAAAAAATAAATAAAAAATTTACAGTGTGGGTGAATTGCCGCTTTAATGAAATTTGATAAAAAGTAATACATTTCTAATCAGTTATATTAATAATGAATTCTTAACTTCTACTTGTTTAATCACGACCAAGACCAGGCAGATACAACATATCTCAGTCTATCGTATTATTATTAATAGCATCAATAGAAGAGAATTTGTGTTTTGCTTTTTTTCCTTTTCAAATCATACACATGATTTTATCACTACTCTACTGAAGCTTATGGAGGCAGATTCCCAATAAAGTAAGTGCAGACGTAAGTGAAATAAGTGTCTCAATGAAGTAAGTGCAGACAAACTGGCTCATTCCACTGCTCTCCTTATGGTTAAATATTAATACAGCAGCATTTATTAATCAATAGATTATTTATAAAAACTGGCAACTGACTAAGAAAATGCTAACTAATGCATGTAGATAAAAGTAGCGAGTGTGTGTGTGTGTGTGTGTGTGTGTGTGTGTGTGTGTGTGTGTGTGTGTGTCCGCATTAATACTCTAAATATGATAAAACCTCCTTTTGGGGATATAATCATTTGGGAAAAATTATTCATAAATAAAATATATATTTAAATTATTATGTTGAAAATGTAAAACATTTCTGAAAAAGTTAGTTTGGATAGTGTTTATCTATAGCAATAATAATGAACTTTATAAAAACACATTGAGAAGTCTACACAATGTAGTTGGCAAAGTAAATGACCTTCACTGTGAGATAAGACGTGATCAAAAGACAAGAGAAAAGTGAAAGGTGTTAGTTAAGCTCTAGTTTTTATTTAGCTTGCAAGGAGGTTAGTGTTGTTGTTTTTTTTTTTAACAAACCAGTTAATATCCAAAGTGGACAGCCAGTGATCATCATGCAATTAATTTCTGACATTTAATACCTTCTTTAAAATAATAATACCTACTTATTAATATTAATATTAATATTAATAATAACAACAATATATAATAACTCCTTAAATAGACAAAAAGTCTATTTAAATCAACCCGACTCAACCTATAACTTGTTGACTTTAAAAATCACTTGGCCCAAGAACCAGCATGACACTTTTGAAGGTAAAACCTGTAATCATCTACGTACATTGCGGGGACCATCCGATTTAATGACTGGTTTAGAATGCCAAATGGTTTATGTGAGGGTTTAGGTTTAGGGGTTGGGGGTGAGAAAATGTCTTTAACTCAGTATAACAGCAACAAAAAACATGGGGAAGTCCCCATGACCGAAAAACTAATTTGCATGTGTGTCTGTGAGTGAAAAGCAAAGCAAAGAAAGAGAGATACAGATTTAAAATGACAATCTGCTCAGTGTGAGAAATGACTGCTGGTGCATCATGCTGGAAACCTCTCACATATGACAAAGCAAGTGAATTTACAGAATTAACAGTCCTGACAGAGAAGCTTCACTTTAGAGAGACTTTCAGACTGACAGGACATCACCACAGCTCACCCTGCTGGCCACACGAATCACCACACCTTCACTGCACACAAAAACATCTGCACAGCAACTGCTAACACCCTGTGATATCCCCAAATCCAAAGTAATCCTAAAGTCTAAGGAGTTCTAAAATAAATGCATTAAAATTGTATTAAAGTGAGCATGCTTCAACAGCACTTCAAGAGAGAGAAAGAGATCATTCCTCTTCAGCCAAATTAAAATACTAACACATCAAGTATTATTTAAGACTGAATATCAATAAATCATCCCAGCAATCCCAAACACTCTCACTCACATTTTGAATATGCCAGTACATTCAATATCATAACGTCCAGCTTTTTATAACATTTGTATTACTGCACAACTCAGGACAAAATGAAGAGCTTCACACATTCAGAAAAAAAATCTCAAACACACACACACACACTTTTTATAAATATATAATTGTATATATTTTCTAACAAACAAGGATATACCAAAAAGGTAATGTTATCATTTAGCTAACTTATGGGTAAAAATAATTAATAAATAAATCAAAGTAATTATTTTTTTTTTTTAAGTTTTGTCGGATTTAGCCAACTTTGGGGGACAAATTTGTCCCCAAACTACAGCTAAGTACACACACACAAACACACACAGATCTGTGGTCTGGATATGATTTCCATCCTTTAGGAGTTTTGGAAGTTTTTGGAGGCCATGCCTGCTTAATTTCCTCTGAGGAAACACAAACCCAGACTCTAATCACCCAAACACACACAAAAATACGTATAGAGGGAAACACACACACACACACACACACACACACACACACACACACACACACACACACACACACACACACACACACACACACACACACACACAGTAATCACTACCTCACTGTGCATACAATATTATATTGTTTATCCCAAATAAACTACTAGCGACTAGCGAGAGAGTGTGAGTCAGTGCTGTGGCATAGGAGAGAAGACAAACAGAAAGAGTGATTACAAGCGAGTGAACTAGAAAGACAAAAGCAAAGGAAAAAGTAATATCCTGTTTGGCTGAGGAAAAAAAATAAACATATTAAAAAAGACGAAGACCAAAGAAAATACACAGAGAGTTTCCACAGAAGAAAACAAGCCTTGATGACAGCCTTTTGTGCATTTATGATCCTTGGTAAGAATTTCTGTGTTTATATTATTGTTTTTATTTTACAAAATGAAGAAGGAAGTTGTATGTATGTGTATGTGTGTATGTATTTGTAGGGCAGCTAAAAGCAGGCAAGGAGAAATTACCACACTCATTTATCACTTGTGTTATCTGCCCTAAAGGCCATCACCCAAACTCACACACACACACACACATCCTAACACACAGGCTCCTTCAAACTAGTCACAGGAACACCAAAAAAACGTTCACACCAAACTTTCCGCAAAAACTTTTTTTATAATTCCTTGAGAGGCTTATGCATCAAGATTAACAAATTCTACAAATTCGGCTTTTCCCTCTGGAAAACATTAACAGCGACAAAGTATTAAGTGTTCGGTATTAAGTATTAAGCTTAACTCATTTTCTCTTTTACTTTCCTTCCATGGCACAGCAAATGTAATATTTACTATTTATTTGACTAACATACAATTTTTGATTCAAATTTTGGAACGATTGGAAGAGTTCAACGTATTTAAAATGTAATATTAGCGTGTTATGAAGGAATTAAATGGGTCCTAATTCAGTTTTTGCAGTTACAAAGCAGTTTTCAGGTAAACAGCCCATCCAGTAAAACAGTGGGTAATCACTACGATGCTTTGATTTTGCTCATCCTGTTGGATTGATTTTGCAGTGGCCGTTTCTTTTTTAGCATTTGAGTTAGTTGTGTTAGCTGCAAAGACTTCAGTCAGGTTGTTTAGTTAAGCCATTTCTGCTCACTAAAAACCTAAATGAATCATTAATGTGTTTAATCTGCTTTTGACATAAGTCTGTAATTAACTAGACTGGTCAGGGGAGCTTGCACGCATATATAGTGGGATTACTTCGAGATAAAAAACACTGAATTATCTGGAGATAATCAAGAGACCCCCGTCAACCCATATCTAATTTAATCCAAATGCACTGAATTTTAAGTCAGAGGTTGAAAAACAATGTCTATGTTCTCAGGCAAGGCCATGTCTGGGTCTCCAAAGCATTTTCTCCATTTAAATTCACAGACAATTTCTTACCAACATGGCCTGCATAAATCTAAAAGCCAACACCTATAATAACTTTGAATAATAACATATTTCATAATATTATACTGATAAGTAATTGATGTACATTCAGGTAAGACTTTACCCTATCAGTAATAGAGTCTGTTTCATTTATAGGTTAGGTAACTGTCAATATTGTACATTTAATATTAGTACTGAAAATTAAAATTAAGATATTTAATATCATTAATCCCTATTGCTAAATGTCCTGATTATTATTATTTTAATATATGTATTGTAATAATGTTTGTTAACATATTAAATGCAAGTTATAATATTGTTTTTCTGGCATTTGACAGCAGATACCTGTGGCAAAAAGTACAAGTGCAAAGACTAAACCTTGAATACCACCAAGAAAACTAATTCAACAATAAACAGAGCAAATACTGTAAAACTAAACAACCCGGAAGAGCTTTATCATGCTATAAATGAAATGTAAGTACAGTCCCCCTGCAGTAACCGGCCTTGCTCAAGGGCACAGTTTTGATCTCGCCAAGTCTGGTTCATGACTTACCTGAAATTAAATCTCCTCCCTTTGCGTTAATACATCAGATCATTAACCATCCGGCCAGGATCTAAGCAGAGACTTAGGAGACTTTGAGGAGGAAATATTTGGGCACTCTGCTGGAAGACTAAAAACACACTGGAGGAAATTTGATTTATCTAATCTTTTATGGTGATCAGTCGGGCTGAAGGGAAGCAGAGAGTCAAACAGTTTTGGTTGGTACAGTTTTGCGCCCAAGATTTATTGATTCTTCACTTTCAGCGTACATTTAAGCCTCTGAGAAAATGCGTTCCTTCGAGTTATTTGAGCCAAGTGAATTATAGAGCAAAACATGAAAACAAACTTGAGGTTGCCTTTTGTGAAAACATGTTTTCATCTGTTCACTACAGTCATGAACAGTATGTTTATATATTATTATGGCTTTGATGTGTGCTCCAGATCATTTGCCAGCTATACTGTTTAGCTAGACAATTAACATGTTGCACACATCACTCGTTTTAGATCTCAAATATTAGAACGTTTATTAAAAATGTATCATGGACCATATGTTCAAATTAAGAACATAACCACATTAAATATGTAGATTTCCGACTACAGACAAGTATTACTTTGTGTGAATAAAATGACTCTTCAGGTTATTTTAAGGTTCTATCTATGAGTTATACAGTTATACTATTAGTATACAGTTAACATAATACATATTAATTATATATTCAGATCAGTGTTTCCCTAGCCCATCCTTATTACAGAGAGTCCATGAAGAGTACTTAGTCCCAGTAGACCCAACCATCATCTGGGTCAAAGACTGAGTGGAAAACATGTGTTCTGAAGAGAAACACAGAAAGAGAGAGAAATGATGTTCAGATGTGAGCATACAAACCACTCACTGTGAGAGGACATATAGATATGGATCAGCAGAAACTCAATCTGAACTGAATGTATTGAATTACATAAGAGATCTAAGAGACATCTTTTGTTACCCCCACAGCAACAAACTCTCTCCTTCTTATACACACACACACTTACTCACACAAAATAGTCGATTCACCAGTCAATAGTATACACTAGCACTGGGACCATTAGCAGTCATGTTATGGATTGTCAAACAGTGATTCTAGAGCTTTTTAAAACAATAAAAACCACATAATTCAAAAATACACTTACTTAGGATTGACAAATCACACACACACTCTCATCCATATTCTCTTGCAATTTCATCTGTCAGACAATAATAACCTGAAATACAACAATTACAGTCTAAACAGTGCCACCTCTTTGGCTCCGACGAGAAAACTAAAATTCACACTTAATATTCAACACAGGTAATACATGTGGTGCATTCCTCTGAGGACCCTGCGCTTGTGTTGTGTTTTTTGAAAACATTAATGGCCTATGTGGATCTGATGGTGGAAGAGAAGGAGTCTTGAAGAAATTAAGCAGCAAAAAGCTGCAGGCCGAAATATAACATAAGACGTTATGTTGTACATTCCAGCAAGCACGCACAGGCACACCTTCTGAGCTTCAGTCAAGTTCAGGCATTTATACGTCGCTGAAAACACACACAAATACGCACCGTTGCAGGTTCTCTCATCTATTTTTCATATCGACAGAAAAAGCGCACAAAGGGAGGAGGGGAGGTGTGAAGAAGCTGTAAAAGTGGCGGCGGGTTGAACTCTCCTGTGTACGTTCTACTACGGCAACCATTTTTGCACGTATTTTAACGCTGATCACTGGGGACCACAATGTGTTAAGCGCAGACCCACTGACCACATACACAACATACAAATATGTTCAATAAATGTTCAATATTTAAAATAACAAAACATTGCAGTTGGACTAATTCATATTTACAGTCATCAAGACACCGCATGAATGCTCAGAATGCAATTATGGTTTATTGTTCAATTTTCTTACATATAAAAGTTTTGATTACTTAAGATTAAATATAAACTTTTTTTTACAGCTGAAATATTAAAAAGACTTGATGGTCTGATTCTAAGCTAAGGAATGATTCTCACATCAATTATGGAAATAGGATTCTTAAGTAATGTGTTTTGAGTTTGGAGACCTAAATATTTTGGAAATGAAATGAGTTTTAAATTGAAAATATGAAGTCTTTTGTGCAGAATCCATTGAAACAATCAACAAATAAAAAGTACATCATTTACAGATGAAGGACTCACTAAACAGCCCTGTGTGTTCATGGGTGCGGGGCTTTGTAGATGAGTGCATATTGTCCCTTTAAGAGCACAACTAGGTCGGCGGTCGCTGTGGCGTCGGCTGTGTCTGCGAGGCTAGTGATCTGATTGGTTGTGATTTGTGGGAGAGCTGATCTGATTGGTGGTGATGAGGTCTGTTTCACAGGGCCTGGCTCATGTGGGCCAGGTGTCAGAAAGCATCGTTTCCACGCCAACGCATTACAATGAGACTGGAACAAAAGGCCTGACGGCGCAACCTAGAGAGAGCGTTGGGGAGGGGGCACTGGGGGAACGAGTGAGTGAATGGAGTTTAACTCCAGACTCCACTGACATAACACTGAAAATGCAGATTAACCTCCGCTTTCGAAAGTGGAGCAGAAACACGAGGGGTCAAACTAGCCTCACCTTGAAACCAGACAAAACAACCAAGAATCACCTACATGCTTATGATCAAAATACATAGTAAACATATAAGCTCTTTTACACAAAGTCATAAACAAACAACCATATATATTTATGGGTTTTGGGCCTGGGTGTTTATATATTATATATATAATATACATCTTCGTACTTTACAGGAAGTTCAGACACAAAGCCGTTTGCTGTATATATATATATATATATATATATATATATATATATATATATATATATATATATATATATATATATAAATAGTATATATATAGTATGAGTATAAAAATTCAGGCCCTAAAAAAACCCTTTTCACACAGGTCACACTGCCCCTCTTTTAACTTATAATAAGTCTTTTTTATCCACAGCAAAAGGCTTTGTGTCTGCACTTCCTGTAAAGTACGAAGATGTCAAACAAGTCTTAACCATGAGGACCATTTCAGCCCATTATCACGTTGAAACATTCTCACACTGCCCCCTAATGGTTCATTCCACACTGCAAGGCACATGGTACTCTTCTACAACAGATAAGAGAGCGTTCCTTGAGTTGACATATCCTTTAGGAAGCTCAGATCCCATTCTTAGGAATGGGACAATCAGTTTGGAAAGACAGCGTAGGTGAAGTGGTAAGTGTCATTATCACTTAAGAGTGATGCCATTGAGAGCAAGCTTATTTACTGTACAGTGATCATGCAGAAGATCAATATGTGTGTGTGTGTGTGGTTGTGTGCATTCACACATTGAGAGGATGATCTAATTATCTAATCGTTTCTGTTGAACGATCGTTCATCCCCAGCGTGGCATTTGGAAGACAGGCATCAGAAACTCATTTTAATGCCTATTATTAGTGTGCACAATACTAAGAGTAGGAGTGCAGAAGTGAGGAAGGGAGAATGGTGGGCGGCTATGTGAATGTCAGATTCTCCTTTATTAACGCTGGAATTTTGTAAATCTAATTGAATCTTTTCTAAGGTTGGGCTCGGCTCGAAATCAAACACATGTTGGTGCTTTCATGTTTTATGGGGACATTTCATAGACATAATGATTTTATACAATACAAACTGTTACTCTAAATCCTACCCTGCCTAAACCTACCCCTTTGTATTTGTTATACAAACAAAGATATTACCAAAAAGAGGTTGTCAGGTTTAGCTCACTTCTAGGTAAAAATGATGGCTAAGTAGGCACACACATCAATATTGCTATAGGTAACAACCAAGGGATATTTCACCCCAAAAAATTAAATTCTGTCATCATTTATGCAGCCTCATCCCATTATAACCCTGTACAGATTTCTTTATTCTCTCGAACACAAAGATACTATCTAAACCTTTAATAATAACTAGGGATATATGATACCAGGGGTGATATTAGATATTGTTTTGTTTAATTGATATCGGTCAACATTGAACATTTCATCATTGTATATGCTCATTTTCTCTATTTTTACAATTAGATTATGTTTGCTGTGATCTAAGGTTAATCTTCTAAAATACTAAATCACTAACAATTAAATGTAATCTAAATTCCAAAATGAATATCTATTTTTCAGTATATTAAAAAGCTGATGCCAACATAATTTAAAGCGCCCCAATTATGCATGTTTAAATATTACCTTTCATGCAATGTGTAATGTAACGGTTTGTGAACATATATGATCTGCAAAGTTGTGAAGCCAAAAGTCCATTATGAATAAAGTTATTGTCTCTCAAAAGAAGAACAACACCCAGTTTATTTAGACCAGCTTGCTCCTCTAAATCACAAACTAAAAGTATGATTAATTATTGATGTATATTTTATACCAGGTGTTACACAGTACAAAATTACGAAAAATATAAGTGAAGAGTTTTATATTGCGTATGTCTCTGGCTAACTGGCTATTGTTGTCACAACCGCACTGGTGCACATCGGACACAGACACGTACGGTCACAATCACCAGCATTCTGATCACCTGCGCATCATCACCACAGCCACATATAAGCACGACAGTCACGAACACTCATTGTCTGGTCTTGCACTGATCACCACCCATGACATTCATCTACATACCTGTTGTGATACTTACCTGTCTTCGTCATTTTCGTCATCTCCATCATCATCATCATCTACTTCATCTTTGTCCCCACCATCTGCAAAGGAAAGTTCAGTCATCATTCAGTTAAGGTTGTCCGTGTCAAGATATCATTCTGTGTTCTGCCTGTGTCCCTAACCTGTTTAATAAACTGGTTCACGTTCCACTTACATCTGTGTCCTCGTCTGTGTCTGACAGAAGACCAGACCAAATGCAGAACTCTCTGGACAAAGGCTGAGGCCGTTGATCACTTAACCAACTTGGTTCACGCTATACGGTCCTCACTGATTCAAGACACCACGCCTGCAACCATAGCGGCTAACACGACCGTACCACCATCACCAGCACCGGCGACACCTGTCACTTATTCAGCTGCCTCTGCGAATCCCTTGGCCCAACCAGCAACATACAGTGGCGGAGGATTGCAGCGGTTTTCTGTTGAAGCGAACTCCCATCTATCCCAACATGAGAGAGGCCGGGTGGCGTTTATCATCTCGCTGCTCGCCAGACGAGCACTCCAATGGGCACAATCCTTGTGGGAATCGAATGTCCCAGTCACCGGCTCGGTCTCCGTTTTCTGTTCCCATCTAAAAGAAGTCTTCGGTCAACAAGCTGCTGAACTGTCTGTTCATGATTAACTCTTTAACATTCGTCAAGGAAAAAGAGAAACCGCTGGTTCCTACGCCTTATTTTTCCGCACTCTTGTCTGTATGAATGGTTGGAATGAATCCGCCCTCACCACTGCATTTCGCCACAGCCTTCTCAATGAGGTAAAGCTAATCATCGTTTATGGGTCTTGAGTTGTTAATCCAGAAAACTGTCAGAGTATCGCAATGACTATATGCCTGTGGTCTCACCGCGCCCGCTGTCAATCCTCTGCCCGTCCAACAATATGTTGCACCTCCAGCACCTGAACCCATGCAGATAGACACATACCATCTTACCACCACGGAACGCCAATGCTGGATCAACCACCAATTGTGCTTGTATTGTGGGGGAGATGGACATGGGATTTCCACCTGCTGGGATGCGACCTTCACGTCCAGCAGTGAATACCATCCAATTGCCTCCTCATACTGCTCATCTTACCAAGACATTGGTGTATGTTAATAATTCACACTCATCCGTTTCAGCACAAGCCCTCATCGACTCCGGGTCGGCTGGGAACTTCATCAGTCAGTAAACCCTCCAGAAACTGAATGCCCATCGCCAATGTTGCCCAATCGACCTTAGGATAACCACCATACAGGGAAAACCGTCTGGCCGAGGTTTTGTCTGCCATTTCTCCCCCACACTTACCCTCCATATTGGTCATCTGCATGTGGAAACCACGTTCATGGTGCTGGAGGAGTCAACCGCAGACATCATCCTGGGACGCCCTTGGTTGAACCTGCACCAACCCCACATCCACTGGCCCTCTGGGTAAATCCTTCAATGGGGTGAGAATTGTTTCAAACACTGTATCCATCATCCAGTCAAGGTCAAACCCAAATCCTTTTCAGTATACCAACAGCTGCCAGTGCAGTCTTCAGTGGAAAGTCCTGACACCCAGATCAACGTGACCATCCCTCCTGCTTACCAGGAGTTCCAGGATGTCTTCAGTAAGCGGTTGGACACCAAACTACCACCTCATTGGCCATGGGACTGCACCACTGACCTCCTGCCTGGGGCCAACTTACCCAAAGGCTGCATCTATCCACTGTCCATCCTGGAGCAGCAGGCCATGGAGGAGTACGTGCATGAATCGCTAGATCAAGGGTTCATTAGACCATCCACATCCCCTGCCGCTTCAAGCTTCTTCTTCGTGGCCAAGAAGGACGAAGGCTTGTGGCCGTGCATCGACTATCATCATCTCAATTCACAAGCGATTAAATTCAGCTATCCCCTTCCTCTGGTCCAGTCCAGAGACACAAGGCACAGGCTGACGTCAGGAGAGGACCCACACCGCAGTACCAACCAGGCCAGAAGGTCTGGTTATCCGACCCGGGATATCCGTCTCCGTCTGCCTTGCCTTGAGTTGAGTCCCCGCTATCTGGGACAATTCACCATTGAGAGGCAGCAGAATGAAGTGACCTACCGGCTCAACCTTCCTGCACAATACCATATAGCACCATCATTCCACGTTTCCCTTCTCAAACCCTTCACTGAACCTTTGTCTCCTCCTTCCACAGAGCCTGGTGATGATGCCGTACCTCCTCCTCCTGTCATCAACGAATACCCCAACATCTACCGGGTGAGAGCTATCCTTGACTTGCGGCAGCGGGGGTCACAGCTGGAATACCTAGTCGACCGAGGAGCGGTGCTGGATCAACAAGAATGACACCCTTGACCCCAACCTCCACCAGGACTACCCTGAACGACCCGCTCCTCGATGCCGTGGTAGACCCCGTTGCCGCCAACCATCGCAGTCGTCAGGAGCCGCCCATGGAGGAGGGGGTACTGTCACAACGACACTTCCTGCACCATCGGACACAGACACGTACCACGCCCGCTTGTTCACAATCACCAGCATTCTGATCGCCTGCGCATCATCACCAGAGCCACATATAAGCACGAAAGTCACGAACACTCATTGTCTGGTCTTGCACCGATCACCACCCATGACATTCCTCTACATACCTGTTGTGCTACTTACCTGTCTTCGTTGTTTCCATCTTCTTCTTCATCTTCGTCCCCACCATCTGCAAGGTTCTCCGTGTCAAGATATCATTTTGTGTTCGCCTCTGTCCGTAACCTCAGTTTAATAAACTGTTTCACGTTCCACTTACCTCTGTGTCTGACAGTTGTGGCTAACTCACTTTATTACTGTCTGTCTTCTGCTAATCAGCTACCACTAGTACCTAAAATTAATGCAGATTATCTGCCGTCTTTGAGTAATGATAAAGAATGTAGCAAGATTAGTTTTACAAACTTTTAACAAGGTTACATCAGTCATTCACATTAGTGCTCATTTTACGCATATGCACCGTTATTGATACAGTTAATGATAGTTAATGTGCACGGCAATAAATTAGAAAAATACACATGGGTTTGTTGATAGACATATACTTGTTAATGCGAATAGTGAGGAATTAGAGCTGCAACATAATGTACCTACAGTGTAAAACATTTAAAATATAAGTTACCTGGTTGCCTTACAATTTTGAGTTCATTCAAATAAAAAAACTTAATTAGTGAATTCAATGAACATTTTTGAGAATCAACAACTTTTATTCAAATATTATTGAACAATTTTGTAAGCATACTGAGTAAGCTAATTGTGTTTTATTTGTGATGATGCAGTGAAATATTGTGTAATATGTCATGATTTATCAAATTTATGTGGTTCAGATAAAATAATATTTTGAGTAGCGATGGGGAGTCGACTCCAAAAGAGTCGATTCCTCGACTCTGAATAGACCCAGAGTCGGGGCCGACTCCGGTACAGAAATCGACTCTGTTGCTGTGTCCGAAATCGCTCTTGTTTACTGAATGTTTACTGAATCTCTCATCTAAAGTGCATGGCAGTTGAGTGATAAGCAAGGAGTGAATGAAATGAAGCGATCCACGAGGTAATACACTAACGTAGGCCTAATACACCGCGTCAGAGAGCTGTCGTATAAACTTTGTCACATTTATTTCAGTGCTTACTTTAGAAATAGAAAACAATTACAGCGACTTTAGTTTGTAATTATAGGCTTCCATCATGCTAGCTTTAGTTTAATTGATGGTATATATTATTGCAATAAATATAGATTTGGTTTCCCATGGTTAACCATGTGTTCATTAAACTAACCATAAAAATATCAAAAAGAAACGCATAAATAGTGTGCCTTTTTTATGTATAAGTTAGTATCTTTAGCACCTTTTAAGACAATTATCATGTGCGTTTAGCGCCATCACTCGATAACATCATTTTTTTCAACTTTTCCTGTGTAAAATGATGTATTGGCAATAGATACAGAAACGTTTATTGCCATCGCTAAATTGGACTAATTTGGACGGCCACGCTAAAAGTGTGCGGTTTTAATAGGATTTTAGAACTGTGTGTCGGGGGGAAATAATTAAAGTGCTTAACAACAGCAATTTTGTCTGAATTCTAACCCTGTTTTGATCTAAAGTAAATGTCGAGGAGTCGATTCCATAGACTCCCACAGTGGGAGTCGGGAATCGGAGTCGACTCCAAAAAACCTGGAATCGAACACCCCTAATTTTGAGTTTCTATTTATTAAACCAATTTCCTTCATTGTATCAACTCAAATTTTTATTTTAATAAACTGAAAATTTTAAGGCAACCAGGTTACTTGTGGGCACAAAGATATCTAAACCAACATTATTTTTACAGTGTGGTGTGACCATATTTTGATTACCGAAAACAAACCAGGACACTCGTGCCCTAAGCGCATTTCATTTATGGTGCTGCACGGTCTCTTCTTCGCACTCTTCAGGATTGAAACCAGGACATGTCCTGGGAAAACAGAACGTCCTGCTCAAGTTGTGAAGTTGTGATAAAGGTTCGGGTTGAATAACTAGTTCTTTCAATGTTTCATCACACTCTGCTGTGTATTTGGATTGGATTGATATGGTAAAATCGACACCATCCCGTTACAGTGTGTACAATCACTGAGCTTTAGGAAGCCCCTGGAGCTGAAGTCCAGTTAGCTTCCAAAACGCGCTGTACACAGTAGACCAATCACAATAGACTGGGCTGCCTGGCCAATCAGAGCAGAGTGGCTAGCAAAAAGGAGGAATTTAGAGAGACTAAATCATCAGATGAGTCGTTTGAGAATCACTGAAAAATGTGGTGATGTGCAATGTATATTATGAGAACATTAAAGCATTTTTTTTTTATTTTTTTTTTTACTTTTTGTGCATCCTCTAATCTAAAACAACATTAGGAACCTTTAAAATAGCATAAACATTTATAACTGTTTTTGGGTTTTAGTGTCATATTTAAAATTAATTTTGTCTAAATATAATACATTTTAATATCAGCCATAACATGACAATAATAAACCACTTTCTCCCCTCAGTAATATCAGAGTAACATTTGCAGATCAGTTACAGCTTATTTGACATCCCGTCCTGTATTGATTTGCTCAAATATGCATTGACTCTGTTCCTCTCAATTTACATGTTAGGAACAGAAACTCAATGAATCTGATCATGATGTAGGGCACTGGGAAGATTCCCATCTCTCTGAACAGTGGAAGATCTAGTATTCATATTGAACAGAAACATTCAAAGCACTTGAGTCATTTATTTTTAAGCAAATAAAAAAAGATTTAGTTCTGCAAAACTAATTCTCAGCAGTAATTCTCCAGTTTGAAATACAAAACTAACACCCCTGATCTCAATTACAGCGGTTTCTCCCTGAATAAGTAGCATTGTTTTTAAAATTCTTTTAAACCCGATATTAATCATAATGAGAACAGTTTCTTTTCTCAGCAATAATGAAATACCTCTAGCAGAATAAACAAATAAACCAAACCCTCATATATGCCAGTGGCTGTTTTTCTTCATAAGCAAGAGCATGAAAACAGCCCTGAATGGTAAGCTCTTTCATCTTGAAGAGAATGAGGAGTTCCTTATCCACGGATGCTTAAGCACCAAATATAAACTGAGACAGACTCAGCAGCAACATTATTGTGCTGCCTTTGTGACTGCTTTTTTTATTATAATAAAAAATAATCTTTTGATTGAGAGACATTCGGGTTTTACGTTTCGGCCCACAGATTTTTCAATGCACATCAACACAAAGTTAAAAATACTGTAAGAATCTTTAATGACCTCTCGGTGCATCCCGTATCATCAGATCAATTCACAAAAATGTGTGTGTGTGTGTGTGTGTGTGTGTGTGTGTGTGTGTGTGTGTGTGTGTGTGTGTGTGTGTGTGTGTGTGTGTGTGTGTGTGTGTCTGTGTGTGTGTGTTGATTTGGACAGTCGTCTGATTTGTTGAATTCGTGGGATATAACCGGGAGGGGGAAACTGATGATCATTCAATTAAATCGCGTGTGTACGCGCATGTGTGTGTATGAAACGGGAATCAGAAGGAGTGTGTGTACGTGTGTGTGAATAATTATATCATGGTTGGATGCCTGTTCACTCACTGTGCAGGCAATGATGAGCTGATTAACAAGGATTTTAATTATTCACCAAAACAAGGTGCCCTTTCACACACACACTGAAACACCACAGTAGCAGACAGACGGTGGCATCCTGTGGCGCCATGGTTCTCGGCAGGCACTAAGATGTTCTTTGTGCAAACCATCTTCTGTCTAAATTTATCAAATCACTGCAAGCAAACACGACGTACTGTATGCATGCGCACGTCACACAAAACTAAATGCACATGCACGCACACACCAAAGAGCGAGCGGACACAGCTGGCGAATCTTCTGGTGTAACATCTGATGCAATTTGATTTTAGATGGGCTGCTGTATGGTAAAAATTATTTCTGTGTATCTAAACGAACAATTCGCTCACTTGACTTCCAACTGGGGAGAGTTCGGTAGAGATGGACTAGAGCAAATTTGTTTGTGACAGAAAGCCAAATGAAATGAGCTTTGCTGAACGCTCGACTGCGTATCATGACACTCCAGAGGCTGAAATCATGATCTGATCTGGTGAAGATGTCAGCGGACAAATTTTTCAGTGCAATAGTGCAAGCGACAGAAAATGCCTAGACTGTATTCTGGTAGAGGTGGGTTTTATTAAATAAGGGTCTCGCTGAGCTCATCTGTTATAAAAGATGAAGTTTAAATGTGACTAAAGAGCTTTCTTAAGTTGAGTAAAGTTTTGGGTTGTCCAATTCTGTGGCTGTGGTTTTTGCTTCAAAGCAATTTGAATGACTGAGGTATAGATTTGCTAGAAGAGTTTAGTTAAACTGCTTTTAACAGCTTTTGTAATCCATGTCTGGAACTGGGTGGATGCCAGATATCATTTGAATGTGTCTATTAAATTGACTCATTCATTAAAACAGTGTTTTAATGAATCATTCTAATTTAAACAATATATATATATATATATATATATATATATATATATATATATATATATATATGTGTGTGTTTTTTTCTCAGGGTGGGCAGAGTGGAAGGGGTTGCCACTAAAAAAATGCTGAAATTTGCTGGAGAATTCTTGGAATTCAGTACATCACAGTAGAAGAGCGAGATTGTATGCAACTTTCATTGACCTTCAACAAAGTTTTTTGTCTTAATTCAGTTATCTAATTTAACCATTTTTATATGAAATTCATGTTATTCTTGGGATGGGAATTGAAGCTTTTTCACTAAAAAGTGAAAAATAGATATTGCTGTTGAGATCAATTTTTTGCAGCCCAAGGCATATGTACAGTAACATTTTAATTGTCAGTTCACTTTTTTATTATTCCTCCCCAATGTGAGTATATTGGCAGCCCTATGAACTTTACATAAGGCAATTTGCACACTTATTGATGGTAATGAATTAGAATGAATAAACCCAGCCTGATCTGCCGCCTATTTGATTTCACCCTGCAACTTAGTCTGGAAACTGGTACATTCATTTCTACTGCTTCTGTTACACTTTTGTGGGAACCAATCACAGACTGGCTTATCCAGCTGGCATGCTATTGGTGAGTTTAACATGATGACAGATAAAGAAGCGATGGATCGATGCCTGTTGATTATGCTTCTTGTGGTCTGATTGGTTGAAGTACTATCCAATTGCGTACAAATAATTTGAATTATGCTTGTTCGCCTCGTGTGCAGTAGAAAATACACAGCAGACTCCTCAGACCAGCGTTCAGTTTTAAATTGAGCTTGGTCTGGTAGCGAGACAAGGTAATGAATAGCAATCTGACCAACTTTGGGGTCTCTAGCTCCAACTCTACTTCAAAAGATTATTTTTTGGTACAGAAAAATTAAATTTAGCTCTCCTGAATACTCTCTTTACAGATCACAATCGACATCTGACATTAAAAGTCCCCCTTTACAGTATATTGGCCATTTTGAAAAGGCAATTTTTAGCTGCTAAAGAGGGTCAACATTTTACGAAAATTGGCTCATAAATTTAAGACCAAGTTTCATTTTTTTGTTCAAAAGTTATTATGTTGCTAAATGAAGTATCTCTGTCCAAAATAGTTTTTTTGGCCATCAGGTTAAACATAACTTACGCTAACAGCCAAGTTACCTCAGAATGCTAATCACTCTCTCACACTCACCTTCTTCAGAGTTTTCAGAGTAGTGCAGGGTGATAAGTGACAGGCACCTGAACTGAAGATTGTTGGTTCGATTCCTATGTGGTGCAATTTTATAGTCTGTGTAATGTTGTGTTACTTTGATTCCTTTATAATCTGGTTAAGCTTTGTACTACTCTTTTTCCTCTTGGATTAAATCTTCTCTTTTTGTTAATTCTCATCTGAATTTCTGTTAATTTTCAGTTCAATCTCCTGTCCTCCGAGCAGTGTGTATTAATTGTACCAACAATTCTTCCAAACATATATTTTTTTTAATTTTTAGTTCAATCTCACCTTGACTTCTGAACTAAACTGTTCTTCATGTACATTCTATTTCTTTCTTCTCTTTATTGCACTGCTATTGCTGCACTTTCAAGGCTTAAGATACTTTAATTTCATTTTAATTTGTGACCAAAAAATGGTAATTTTACATTGTTTAAAACCTAAGGTAAATTCAATGAATATGGAAATTGGGATCAATCTGAAATGTAGTAATTATGTGATTAGTTGGGAAGTGCACTGAGTGGACCAAGCTCATAACTAGGAGGGACCACCCTGGTCCAGATTTAATTGCAACAGAAAGTATTGTTGTCTGAAACGTGGAGGTCAGAATAGGTGGGCTGGAGCAGAGTAACTAGGCATGTCTGCTGGCATAACTACTCACCCAATGAAACAGAGAACTCGAGGAACACAGAATATCTGGTTCTTCAAACTATATGTTACTGACTCCCTGATCTTAATGCCAGAAAGAGCTCTGCTCAGGGCTTTAGGTCTGAGGACGGCAGACTCACAGATTAGTCAAGATGTTCAGGCAAACACTAAAACAGATGTTAAAGTGCAGGGTTTCCCAAAAGGTGGCCCATGTCCTGTATCAGGACAAAGTCAAAATGCTGGCTCCTTCCCAACATTTAGGTCTTGCATAAGTATGTTGACTACAACAAAAAAAAGAATCAAAGCAAGCTACTGTCTATTGACTGTGTAAACTGTAGGTTTGTTGTCTGCAATACAGTTCATTATCACTTGCTTTCCATAATTGTTGCAAACTTTCTTCTTTCAAATAAAAAAATGGCTTACCATTAAAATTAAAATGACACACATGCAGAAAAAAAATATGGTCTAAAATTACTTTTAATATGATAAACAGTTTTTTTTTTTTTTTTGCTTTTATCATTTTTTTTATCATCAGCAGCAGCTTTTACTCCTGTTATTTTCTTCTCATCTGTATGGAAAAGAGCATCTTGTACATTCTTAAAGGTGTTTGAATGACTATAAGTTCAGGAAATAATGATAGAATTTTCTGTTTAGTATGAACTACCACCCCAAAAAATTGAAAAAATTACTTTTTGCTTGAAAAAGGGATATCTGTTATTGATGGATCTCTGTGGGTGGACAACACAAGGGTCTGTTAAGGAGACTAACTGCTGCACTCCCAGCTCTAATAGTATTTCACTGCATTATTGATAAAGCATTGTAGTGTGCCAAACTGAGCGAGAAAATAAAAGACACCATGGATACCGTGACATGGCTCATAAAATTTCCAGCCCATACATCAATTCTCTACTTCTATCTGGAGTCTTACTGTAGAAAATGCAAAAGATTACAACCTTATGCTGCATAACAATGTGTGCTGGCTCAAGGACCAAATGTCGGAGAAAGTGTGTGAACTCAGAGAGAACTTTGTTTTTTCTAGGCAAGCCAACTGAGCAAAAGCCATAATTCTCAGTAATTCATCGCTCTCCTCTCGATGTAAATGTCTCATCTCAATTCTCTTAAATAACAACTGAAGGCAAGGACCACAACGTATGAAGCTAATGAAGCTTTCCACTTCCATCTCACCATTCCTGTAGCTCAAACAGTTGAGCATACCACTGGACAACATGGGTTCAATTCCCAAATTGTGTTCCTTGAACGCAATTCAAGTCAATTTGGACACAAGTATCTGCAAATGCATAAAAATGAAGTAAAACTGTCCCTGTTAGAATCAATCCAGAAAGAAAAATTAGTTTGAGCAATGAAAAAAGAACAAAACACAGGATGCAGGCTAATGCATATGTTCATGACAAGACTGACAGACAATTTCAAGGAGCATCAATCTCTTAAGTGAAAGCCTCTAGTCTCAACAAACAGACGTTTCCATTCCACACATGGCCTGTAGACTGCTGGGGCCAAAAGGCCTTGAGGAAACATCTCTTCTGCTGGAGAATTTGTGGAATTCATTAAATCAAAGCAGAAGAGAGAGACTGCATGCAACTTTCACTGCCCTTCAACAAGGAAACGGTCACACAGGTGTTTTTGCGTGGGGATGGGGCTGAGAGGGTCTTCTTGGTCTGCCCTCATCCACTCATTAGACATTACGAAGCTTTTCCACTCTAAAAAGATGCCTCAGGTACCAGTCGCACTGTCCAGATCTCAACCATGCCAAAAACTGTAGATAATAAAAAGAATTATGCAACCATGGAGACCCTTGTTATAAATATTGGCATGTTGCAAACCATAGAATTTCTTGCTGGGTCACCATTTCAACATCAATAACAATATCCTTTTAGGCCAGACATAAAATGCAAGGGAACCCACAGTTTCTTTGAGTGGGAGGTTTTATCACAGTTTCAAAAAAGGGAATGCCAATGACCTTTAACCTCACAACTTTGAGAGTGAGTGAGTGAGTGTTTGGGCAATAACAAGCCAATGTATGGTCATAACCATTAAAGGACTATACTATTTTATCTAAATAAGAAGAAACACTAAAAATTTACCAACTTAAAACCTATGTACATTATGAAAAATGAATATTGATTCTGAGATTTACTAAACATGTATTTAAAGGTGCACTATGTAGTATATTTGAGGTACAATATCCAAAACCAATAGGCCAGTGTTATATGTTTTTTTTCAGTTAAGTACTTACAATATCCCAAATGTTTTCAATTATTGCAAATTGTGAGAAAATTGCTTTTTAACCAAGGAGCCAGGACGTCTGAGCATAGTGTCTGAGGGAGTCGCCTATCAATTGCGTCATATCTGCATTGCCTTTGGTTTTATTTGGCAGAAGCGCTTTACTCTTAGCAGTGTGAACAAGTGTCACAGCAGCCGCTGAGTGAACGCACAGAGTAACGTCATAACATCATTTTCAACACACTTAAATGTATATCTAATATGATAAAACAAAGCTGCATTAGCTCATACCCATGACCAGAAAAGCGGAAATAGCATGGGCACCCGGCGACTGTGTCCGTCCCGTCATAATAAGAGTCCCTCTGCTTGCGAGCTGTGTGTTGTTCATCTTATTAACAAATGCTCCAGCAGGCCTTGCTCAGCTCCACAACACTTGGTCCTGCTCTGCTTCATACTACAGCAGAGTTTCAAAAGCAAAGTGTGGGGCGCGCCCCACTGGTGGGGAATAAAGACATGACAAGTAGGGCGCGACAAACCGGAGGAAATATGTTAATTTTTTGTGCCCATCTCTGTTAACCTTTTGAGCGGTCCCACACAGCATTTTTTATTTTATGCCCCTGAGAGTACGGACCCACATATGGGATTTTAGAATATTCAGTGACGTGACATAACTGCCAGATTCAAACACTGGGATGCGCTTCGGCTGGCACTGAGCCAGATGTGGATGCGCTCAGCTCTTGACATACATCATGCAGTGTTTTTAACCACTGCATGATTGACAAGACTCTGAACTGCGTTACATTTGTTCAAAACGGTTCAAATGTGGCAGCGCCCATCTCACATTATAGATCGATATCAAGATCAGTTCTAAAGGTTTTTAAATGGCAAAACAAACCCACAATTGGATTATTAGCTAGTTGATGACATGGTAAGCAAGTTTGTCAATATTTTGAATAAAAATACATCTGTCATTCAGCGCTATTTTGGTTGTGGTGAGTCACGTGATAAACATGACGTGTTGCCATAGGTGAAACGTTCTAAAATAATGTTGCCTTAAAAAAACTCAAACTGGGAGTCAGCTAAAACATTTTGACTGTACACATGAAAGGTTTAAATGTGATGTTAATAAAATAAATGTTAACAGGCAAACTTAAAGCCTAGATAATTACCATTTTGTTGGGGCGATTGGGGACAGGTGGGGCTCGGAGCCCTTCCCTACCTGGCTACCTCCAAAGTGGGAAATGGCAGAAAAAGTTTGAGAAACACTGTACTACAGTAACGTTAATAACCGCATACATCAACGTGATTTCTGCCTGAGTCCTATTTCCCATCAGCTGTGAGGTGAAGACCACATGTCCTAAGATGCTGCGCTCACACTTGGCGTCATCAAACTACACCTTTGTTTTGAATAAGTGCACCTTTAACTATTATTACATTATTAGTGCTTTTAAAGAGGAACTATAAGTGAGCATTATATGCTGGCAAAGGCAATTAAAATGCAAAAATGATGAATAATGAGCCTGTTAATTTGACACTTAATTAAATGGACTGATATGACACTGACCAGATGGCAGCGGCGGGAGCAAAGACTGTGTTCACTCTGCTCTCGCTTAGAGGTGGAAACAGAAGAACACTTCCTGCTGCACTGAGATCACTATCACAAAATTCTATCACAACCTACTTTACAAAATTCCAACAAATAGCACCAAATTCTAAGGTATTACCAAATCCTGAAAGAAATTAAGACAGAAAACGTTTTGCTTGATCGCAAAATGTGTAGCTGCATGCCACAAACTAAGAGTCAGCCAGCAGACAAAGAAATATTCTTGCATCCTAACATGTCTGATTGTATAGTTGTTGTTTTTTTGTTGCTCAATCATTTCCTTGTTTATAAAAATATTTATTAATGTATTTATTGATTGATGTTTTGTTTATGTACTATATAATCAGTTATTTTATTAATTGCTCATGTAATGGCCAATGCTTTGGCAAAACTGTACAAGTCATGCCAATAAAGCTCATTTGATTGGAATTGAATTGCATTATACCGACCAATATATTGTGCTTCAAATGGTTTAGAACAAATTCTACAAACAGTAACTTCTGCTCTGATTTAATCATTTAAGTGTTATCATACTGCTAAGACAATGCAATATTATTTTCATGATTCACAAAAAACACACAGATCCAGCTTCCATCATCCATTTTTAGTATCTCTCCTTCATTGTATTTCAGAAGGATTGATCTGCAGTGTCAGCAGCGACTCACATTTCATTCTCTCAAATGGGTAAAATATGATCAAAGGGAGGGAGAATATAATACGGACAATAGAAGATACTCTTCTGAGCAGACAACAAAATCAATCGCAGTTTGATCTAGGCTAAAATTAAGTTCTGAAGAAGACAAAAACTGACAAGAAGATTGAAAAGAGGAGTTGATTACTTTTCATTTAATAGCTGCTTTCTGTCTAAAGTGGCTTACAATACCTCAATTGTCAGGACAGGCTCCAGGAGCAACGCTGGGTTAAGTGAGTTGCTTAAAAGCACAATGGTGCTGTCATCCATACCTGGGATCAAACGTGTGACCTTTCTGTTTCCAGCTCAGGATCCTTAATTACTAGGCAAAACCACAGAAGGCCTCTGAAAAGACTCTGAAACAAGGAAAAGCATTTATATATCAACTGGTTAAAACTTTTCTGTTACATTAAATCAGTTGCATATATGTGTGTATTAATGAAAATATCATAACATGTAAACATATAAGCTCAAATATGCAGGCTTAGTCTGTACTGTTGATCATTTCAACAGTGTGAGCTGCAAAGAAGCTGAAAATGCCATTCCCCCTTAGGTTAAGGTTACAGATATGAAGATGTGGTGGGGTTTTTTGGTCAGTCAGAGTAATCAGTTGTATTGACTCATAACGAGAGAGAGAGAGAGAGAGAGAGAGAGAGAGAGAGAGAGAGAGAGAGAGAGAGAGAGAGAGAGAGAGAGAGAGAGAGAGAGAGAGAGAGAGAGAGAGAGAGAGAGAGAGAGAGAGAGAGAGAGAGAGAGAGAGAGAGAGAGAGAGAGAGAGAGAGATATGAAGGTTAACAGAAGGACTGAGAAACAGAATTAGATCTTATTAACATGAGGCAATGAGAAATATGATCTAGAGTGCCTTCACAAGGTTTTCGGAATAGCCTATACTGACTAATATATATTTTTAGTTTTTTTTTCCAACAAATTCATTCAGAATAAAATTTATTTTGAACTTCTATAAAATATATTTTTTTTGTAATCCACCTATGACAAATTTATTTAATAAAACATCATTACGCTAGATGCATAGTCGTTAGAAAGTCCCATATAGTTCCACTTGTGGCCTCTATTGCTGTCAGATGGAAGAACATTAAAACACTAACAGTCCTAGGGTTTTATAAAAGGATATTCAAGCCTAAAAATGCTCTAATTAAACAGTAAATGGAAGAGAAGCAAAGACTGAGAAAAAAGGCAAATGGAAATAGTCCTTAAAGGGACAGTTACTCTAACATGCTGTCACTAATTGCTCAAAATTACTGTCAAAAAATATTTTTTTAAATAATGTTACTAGTCACTGCATGCAGATGCTATGAATGCAGAACTGAGTCAAGCTTTAACAATAACAACTTCAAGAATCATAAAAAAAGTTCATGCGACTATTTTACATTCAGTCTTCTGAATCTGAAGCGCTTTTTTTGGTGAACTAATTTATAATCCTAATGAATTTAAATCTGCGAAAGCAGATTTGGGTTTCTCTTTTTCGGCTTATTTTATCTGTAAAAGAAAACGTGCCTAATAACTCTGTACACCTTAATATAAGCTTTTTCATTTCCAGCCTTCATAAACAATTATATATCACTTATGAATGATTAAATACAAAATTAACAGTATTTATTAAGATTAATGTCATTTGGAATTGGTCAAATGTGCCTGGGGAAAAAAAATATCATCAGAAAATCACACGGTGTATGACACCGTGTTAAAGGCCAACCGGTAATTAGCATGACACTGGTTCCTTCATCAAAAACCCAAAAAGGATTTTTCCATGGGCTTTTGGATTATCAGGAGGGAAAAACAAGCTCTGTGTTCAAAGTTTATGACACTTGCAAGTTTTTTCATCATGATAATTATCACAGATGAACACAACTTTTATTCATTCCGAAGTCTAAATGCAGTTGGCAGAAGTAAAAAGCTAAAGGTAGGCTGTAAACAAACTACACCACTGACCAAGATTTCAACATCACAATCACTAAGCTTCCAACAACTCTTTCAAATTTGATCTAAAAACACTTTCCCTGTAAATTGGGCTTGACTAGTTTATAAGAGAACAAATATGAGCATAATAAGGCTGTAAAAACGGAATGAGTTTACCTGTTTGGCGTGATAACATTTCCTTTTCTCTACAGCCTCTATTAGTCCATTTAGCCGCTTGTTAGCAACAGCCTTTTTCACGACACCTAACATCTTAAAAAAATCACGAGTAGGTAATACTAATGTGAACGTGTCTTGAGCTTGTGTTCACCACAAACCTTATTTCAGCCGTTTAACCAAAATCCCATTCAAAAAACCCATTGACTTTGGGACAGTGGAAACCGGACATGCTAAAATGCTAATTCACTTCCGCATTTTGGCCTATAAAGTCATGTCCTACCTGCACCACTCTATTTGCCTAAATCCATGACATTGGTAGAAGCAACCTCAGTAGAAATCAAAGTTACATTCCTTACTAAAGAATAATCAAAATATTTAAGAATATTACAACCAGTCCCTATAAACATGTTCACCACATTCAAAGAATATTGTCATAGCATTTTGTTTTTCAGCGAGTTTTGCTTTACCAGACAAAAAGTTTACTGGGGTCAACTTATTTTTACTATTTTCTGAATACTTTTGAACCATAAATAAATGTTTCAAAAAAGAAAGCTTCACCAATTCCTGCAAACCATTGAGATAGAAGAAAGAAAAGCTTTTTTAACCAAGCACACTCTACAAATAAATAAAAAAGAGTCTAAACAGGACAACCCACCTCTACAGAAGGATTAAGGTGCACCACGTGTCTGTTTGTGACTCGACCCATGTACAATTCTCCACAGAGGAAAATGGAAAGAACAAGGCCAAAAATGCGGATGATGAAGATGGGACAGGATGGGTTCCCTGAACATAGGAAAGAGGAGCATAGTCTCGGAGATGAGTGTGGTGAGATGAAAGGTCAACATCACTGCAAATGTCAGACAAACAAGGAATATTTTTAGAGAGGAGATTCAGAAGGACAGACACCGAAACTGAGACCATGAAACATTCATGTTATATATTTTGATGCCACCGGTGCCAGTCTCTGCTATGATGTTTAGTCATTTGATGCGAAGAACCTTGTTAAGGTCATTTTGTGTCATTTGAATACAGTAGCTTTTATGTGAGCGACATCTGTTTGAGTATAAGATCAAGACTGTCGCCCTTGTTTATGAATGAAGGCAGCAGCATTTAGAGGATATTCTCTCTCTCATTTGGCTCATGTAGGCTAATCAAGTTAAGATATGAGAGAAGGAAAATGAGAAATTGAAGGAGCATTGTTTATGACTTTCATCTTTTACACACACACACACACACACACACCAGTAGAGGGATGCAGACTGGCTAATCTTAAGATTCCTTCAAAAAGAAACAGAAACATAATTTTGATTGCTGCCGGAACTTTTGTATGTCCTTTTAGAAGGATTGTCTGTCCCCTTGGATAAATGTACTGTCACTTACTCTGCCTCTGTATGTCCTTTCAAATTATTATTTGCTAAAGCATATCAAGCGGAAAGGCAATTTCACAAACACAACCAGAACAAAGTTTCTATTTTTGGACCATTTAAAAAGAAATAAACTCTACCTGCACGTTCCTTCAGATATAGTATACAATTGTTTAAATGCGATATGTTTTTTTCTTTTCTTTCTGTTTTCAGCGAAATTTTGGCTCGTTTGTGATGAGGCTTTACTGGTTCAAACTAAGTACAACTGGCTGCAGATGAAATAACGCTGCCACCTAGTGGTCTACAAAATGAACTACACCTCTGAAATTCGGTGTACACTGTACAGCATAAATACAGCCGACTATTCTAAGTAACTTACGATATGTGCTGAACCTTTATTTTTACAGTAATAATTTTGAAGTTAAGTTTCTGGACAATCTGACATCATAAAGTCAGTACTCAAAAGATTTAAAACTGCATTATTGTAACTTATTTTGTCTCTTTTTAAATGGTTAGTTCACCCAAAAATGAAATTGGTGTAATTAATGACTCACCCTAATGTCGTTCCACAACAGTAAGACGTTAAGATATTTTATATTTAGTCCGAGAGCTTTTCTCTTCCTTCATGAGTAGGCCTATGCACATTGCACACTAGGCCTACTGTCCATGTTCAGAAACCCAGTAACACCATCAAAGTAACGTTAGTCCATATGTGACATCAGTTAGTTAATTAGAATCTCTTGAAGCATCGAAAATACATGTTGGTCCAAAAATAACAAAAACTACGACTTGCAGCAACTATGAGCATTCTCTCCTCTTTTGTTTTCAAACCTCAAATAAAGATTCAAACGGTTGTGAATCAGGGTATTGATTCATCGGATCGCAAATGTCACGTGATTTCAGCAGTTTGGCGGTTTAACACGCGAACCAACGCTAAAATAGCCCATTTTTAGCTCATTTAAAAGGGATTGTTCACCCTGAAATTAATATGCCGTCATCATTTAGGCTACTCACTTGTGTACAATAATCTTTTGAAGCCATAAAAGTGTGTGCAGAAAAGGCGGAAATTAGGGTCGTTTTTCTTAGAAAATCTTACCCTACATTTTAAATTGGCCAGGGCCCCATTGAGCTCAGAGGTGGAGCTGTGCCACATGGCTCATTGAACCTGAGTCAGAGGTGCACCACAGGACCCACAGAACACAGAGGTAGAACTACACCATGGGACTTACAGAGCCCAGGGGCGGAACAGCACTCCAAAACCCACAATTCCCACAAGAAGATTCGCACTATGGGGCCCACTGAGCCCTGAGGTGGAGCTGCACCATGGGGCCCATTAAACCTGGAGGTGGAGCTGCGCCCAAAGCCCAGTGTGCCTGTACAATCATAACTAACTTCTTCAACACATCACACTCGGATCTACAGCAAAGTCATTAGATATACAAAGCAGCCAGGTGCACTCGTATTACTATGAATGGGAGAAAGTGAAGGACACAATATGGAGGAATAAGTCCTGCCTTCTAAATAAAAGAACCAATCACCAATTGGAAAGTTGCATCACTGCAGAGCGATTATAAGCTCTGGATGCTGCAGGAAAAAAAATCAGTGTTCAGAGACATCCTTAGGACTGTGGGATGCACACTTACTGGACCAGTTCAGCCTTAAAATGCTTTTTGTCATTAGATGAGACAGTTGTCGTCAGATTTTACTGCATGGTGAATTTGATGTTTCCCCATTCAAAGCGTCAGGAGCTGTGCTTACTTGTGTGACAAAAATAGCTGTCTAAGAGGCCTTTCAAAGATTGGTCTCATACAGAGTCTGTCCATTGTTTTTACCATGTATATTCTACTAACTGAGAAGCTGCTCCTGAAAAAAAGTATCGGTACCAACTATTCGTGTTCCTGCCGCACCTCCAGAAGAAGTGAGTGTAAAATGTTATTAACCTTTATATTAATCTTTACAAATTGCTTGCAGGCTTCCCAATGCGGCTAAAGTTTACAGGGTACGTTACATTACGGCATGCTTTCTGTGTATGACATTCTCAATATAATTCATAATCCTGCGTTAATGAACAATGCGTTATGGTTAATGTGTTATTACAAACTGTGTATGTTGGTGATAAAGTTAAAATGGTAACACTACACTAAGCTTACTTGTGTAGATGGTTTATAATGGTGTCTGTTACTGATTAAAACATTGTCGTACTTCACTGGACATAAATTACAAAATTCTTAGGTGTTCTTCAAGTACATTCCTGTGGTGAACTAATGTCAGTGCTTCAGCCCTGACAGTACCTAACACTGTATAGTTGTATAACACTGTATAACAATGTTACGCAGCACTGACAAGCCTGGATTTACCAGAAAAAAAAGTTTTCTCAGACCATTAGCTGTATCAATGAACTTACTTATACAACAGTAAACGCACAGCATTCGTATCTCAATATGCTAATGCTACACTGCCAGTACATATGTAAATATTGACATTATGTTAACCAACCATTCAGAAATGTCCTGTTCGAGCCTTAAATGTCGAACTTCATTAGGCTGTCATCTTGTTCCGGGTCCGACTCCGCTTCAAATTGGTTGTATAGATGTGTCCTAACTAAGCGACTCCTGCCATTCTCTCCAAAATAAACCCTCAACTGTTGTCAAGGCAACATTTCACAGAGGGGCGGGGTGAGCAAAGCTCATTTTCATTTAAAGTCACAAGCACTGAAATGGCTTGCTGAAAACAGAGCTGTTTTTGACCAGGTAAATTTGTGTTTTCTTACAATACTAATGAGAATTTTAAATTAAAGTATAGTACAAACTTTTAGACACTAAATAATCATATTAACTTGTACAAAAATGGCATTATATGATCCCTTTAAGACACACCTCTATGTGCTGCATTTCTGCATTCGTGAGTACAGAGAACATTCACATTCTTTTAATACTAATGAACATGAAGAGACTAGAATAAAAGCTTGCAGATTCAAATAAAGGATTGAGTTTTAAGCTGGCCAAAGTAGCATTTGAACATGCTGAAAGCCATGATGAAATAATTTGGTTTGGATGTAATTGACGACTGAGAGCTAGATTTGCTATACGAGTTCAGCTTCAGACTAAGGATTTAAAGGCATTACCAACAAGTTACATGAGAGAGCCAGCAGTGAACTCTCAGTCGCTTTTGCGGCCCTTTACATGCTCAAAAACTCTTGAAACTTTGCACGCATGTTGGAATTGTCAGTCATCAGGGCTGGGCACAAGTTGACATGGGGGGGGGGGGGGGGGGCACCCTTTATTTGGATGTATTTGAGGGGCTCTGTAGCACACCCCTTTTCACTTGCAGGAACCAAACTTCATACACTTATAGATCTCATCAAGCTGAAGAATACTTGTGCTATAAGTATTACACCAGCCCAACAGGAAGTCGGCTATGGGTTGTTTGACAAACCCATGCGCTGGAATTTGATAAACTCCTCCTGGGGGATACATCCAATCGCCACCAAACTCTGTGAACATGAAGCCAACCCTTACAGAAAGAAAATATATTTGAATGATCAATATATTAAATTATATAACAGTATTTGAAAAAATACTGAATAATTTATGTTACTATATTGAATAATACCAAAGGAATTTCAGCTTGTTGTATATTGAAAAATATATGATAAATAGTTATACTGAAACTCTTTGATCATTTTTAGAGGCTAAACTATTTAAAACGTGACTCTTCTGTTGTTACATCATGTACTAAGACTGACAGAGAATGAAAAGTTGTGATTTTCTACAACAATATGGCTAGGAACTACTCTGAATAATCAAGAACTTACAATGGGTGCAGCAGCGCAATGATATTACGCAGGGCCTGAAAATAAGCTATGTTCTGTCAACATGACTTATCTCTGATGATTCTGTCTTGATTGTCTGGCTGTATATATTGACAGAGATTGGCTATAAACGTGAGAGAACTGAATGAGCTACTGAATGAGTCAGGAGACTCGAAAAGTGAAGCTGCTCAGACAGGTTCTTTCACAACTGAAATAAGTTGTGCAGCAAAAATCTTCCAGTCTCAAGTGTTGTTTGTGGTATACAGAGCATTTTTTTTCAGCTATGCACAATGTAAAAGTTGAGGCATAGGGACCAGCTCAAAAATCAATTCAGCTAGTGAGTTGTGTTTATGTTTGAGGGGGAGTAACAGTAGCCTGAGAGTTAGTTTGAGTTTGTGTTTGTGTGTGTGTGTGTGTGTGTGTGTGTGTGTGTGTGTGTGTGTGTGTGTGTGTGTGTGTGTGTTGTTCTAAATCTATTAATTATGTATCAGAGACACAAAATGTGACCGTATTTGATCGGGAAGGTGAGGTTACAGCTCAGGACATAACACATTATCTGACTGCAAAACTACTTTTGGACAGCAAACAAATGTCATTGAGATGAATGTGAATGCTAGATGTAGTATTGCTTCATATACAAAATGTAACATGACATTTTATTCTTTCTTTTTTCATTTCTTAGTTCTTGTCTAGAATTCACTTTAAATAACTGCTCATACCCTGAACAATCCATGATACACTTCTAGACACAGACATTACAAGCTCCCATAGGCTTTCTCCAAACATTAAACCTATTAAATTGGAGGACTAAGAGGGAAAGTCATTAGGTTTTACCTTTCTAATTTACACAGAAATCCGATTTCAGTAGCTAGCAACTAACCACTGGAGTACAACTAATCCCTTAATTGTGATCATGTGATTTCCATTACGATGGCCACTAGAGGGCATGTTGAGATCATGTTTTTTTTCAGTCTACACTCTGTTGGTGATTCAGACTTTAAGAATGCAGCTGCAGCTGCAAATATCATACAGTCTGATGCAATTAAATTAGCTGCCACTGATTTCCCCCCTTTCAAATAAAAAATATTCAGTACTGAGCTTTACATGAATGATTTGCTTTGCATGCGTCTCCCAAAACCATAGTTGCTAAACTTATAAAATTGCATTGCAACCAACAAAGATGTTAAAGGACAACTCCGGTGAGAAATGAACCTAGGGGTAATTAACAGATGGTTACTGAGTAGATCGTTCTCTGGGATGCGTTTTAATGAAAATCGAACGTAAAGAGTTTTATCTTTAAAAACAGATTAGCTTATAACGCAATGGGGCACAGGGTAGACACAGGGTGGTAAAATTAAATCGCCAGTTAATACCACTAACAAGGCTCAAAATAGCCTCACACTTACACGGTAGCATAATGAGGGTCCCTACATGCAAACCGAAGCATTGAGAACTTTGTATAGTTTACTACTACTACTATGGCCGTTCATGTCGAGTGCGACGAACTGCTTCCCGTTTAGAGCTTCTCTCTTCCAGAAATGACTTATAGGACTTCTGAGAGTCCCTACGGCTGTTGTTAATTGCTGCACGCCAGTTGGTTCTGTCAATTGAAAGTGCCTCCCAGTTGTCCAGGTTGATGGAGAAGGCCTTAAGATCCCTCTTAATGGCGTCTTTAAAACGTAGATGGGGGCGACCACGTTTGCAGGGGGCATTTGCCAGCTCGCCATACAGCAAGATTTTTGGGAGGCGGGTGTCCTTCATTCGATAAATATGTCCAGTCCAACGGAGATGGCGTTCACGAAGGATGTTGTACAGGTCACTGGAGCCAGTTCTCTCAAGTATGACAGAGTTTGGCACTTGGTCTTCCCAGCATACACCCAGTATGGAGCGGAGGCAGCGAAAATGGAAGGCGTTGAGGCGATGTTCGTGCCTTCTGTAAGTTGTTCATGTCTCACTTGCATATAGCAAGGTGCTAAGTACACATGCATGATATACACGGACTTTGAGGAGCAATGAGAGGTTCTTGTTGTGCCAGACACGCTTGCTCAATTTTCCAAACACCGATGATGCCCTCCCAATGCGCATGTCAAGCTCTGCGTCAAGGTTATCGTTATTTGATACTGTGGATATAATTTATAAATATAGTGCCTTATGCGTTCGCGGACAGGCACCATCTTGGAAAACAGTTTCAACAAGTCAATCCACGAGCTCTGTTCTTAGTGAGCTGGTCGATAGGAATTAAGTTTGTGAAATGTAATAACATGGACATTTTTAGTTTTATTTATTTATTTTCTCTGTTGTGTTCAGTGTTTTCTTCTGGAAACAATGGACCATATGAGATTCCAAGTCACAGTTCATCACTTAGCAGAGCGCTCGGGCTCGATGAGTCGAGACTGTTTTCCAAGATGGCGCCTGTCCGTGATCGCGTAATGTACTATGTTTATTAAGTGTCTTATTATTAAACTGTTTGTACTCTTACAAAGTTCTCAATGCTTCGGTTTGCATGTAGGGACCCTCATTATGCTACCGTGTTAGTGTGAGGCTATTTTGAGCCTTGTTAGTGGTATTAACTAGCGATTTAATTTCACTACCCTGTGCCCCATAGACTAGTGTTATAAGCTAATCTGTTTTTAAAGATAAAACTCTTTACATTCGATTTCCATGAAAACGCATCCCAGAGAACGATCTACTCTGTAACCATCTGTTAATTACCCCTAGGTTCATTTCTCACCAGAGTTGTGCTTTAACTTATTAGCAAACTATGGTTTTGGAAAACGCACAACTGATTAATTGAAACTAGGCAGGGCGTGTTAGTTGCCAGCATGATTTGCATATGGCAAAATCAAGAGTTCCTAAATGTTTTTATTTTATATGTAAAAGCAGTGTTGTAGTCGAGACCAGCCCATTCGAGTCTGAGTTCAGAGAGGGTTGAGTCCGAGTCGAGACCAAGTTCGAAAATGGTCGAGTCCGAGTCGAGACCGAGACCGAGACCAGAGAGAGCCGGTGCAATCGTAGATATATTTACATTACATTTACTCCTCATTCGATCCGTACAGGCACTAATGAGGAATATATATATATATATATGAGGAATATATATATATATATATATATATATATATATATATATATATATATATATATATATATATATATATATATATATATATATATATATATATATATATATATATATATATGTGTGTATATCTGTACAGCCTAACTTTACAAAGCTGCTGTTTTTCTTTACCTGATCACCTTCCTCCTCTCCCTCTGCTGACTTTTCTACCCTGTTGGTATATTAATCTCGAATCTGTTATAAAAACATGTTAAGAGACTATACATCTCATGACGTTATGAAGTTCGTGTATAATTATTCATAAAATTCTAACTAGTAGAATGCTAGTAAAAATTAAGTTTCGTTCACTTATCGTTCATTCAAAAGTCAGATTAATATCGGAAGAAAACAAAAAACGATTTATTTCAATTACAGACACTATTGAAAAAAGAAATAGACACACGGCTGCTTTGGTAACTTGTTATACTGGATTAGCTAGCTAAATATATGTGATGTGTACTTAGCTATTACACAATTATTCTCATACCTCATTCTCAGTACGTGCTTTATTTATTTTTTGCATTCCTCTCTGACTGACCAGCAGTTAAATAGTCCGCTGTGCAGCACTTTTCTTCCTTTTTGGCGCTAACGTTTACTCTCCCATTCAAACACCACTCGCGTTGTTTTGGTGAAAGTGCGACTCATTTGTTGGGCGTTACCAATCGGTTCCATGAAGGGGGAGTATTTTTTTGTCCTATTTATTATGACACTCATATTTGATCAGGAACAAAATTATTGCTTCAAAACAAATGAATTCTACATGTTTTTCTTTTGATCTACTGTGATTTTCATAATGAAATATTAGGAGGGTTGTAACTGAGGGATTTCAATGGGATTTGGTATATATTCCACCCCCCATAAACTACACCACTGAGTCACGTGGGTTGCAGTTGTGCTTAAAGGGGGGGGGGTGAAACAGTCAGTTTCAGTCAATCTCATGTCAATCTTGAGTACCTATAGAGTAGTATTGCATCCTTCATCTCTCCGAAAAGTCTTTAGTTTTATTATATTAATAAAATAAATATAGGCTGTACCGAGTCTTTCCGGAAAAAACCTAGCGCCTGGAGTATCGAGTGGGCGGAGCTAAAGAATGATCGCGAACAAAGCGGTGACGTCCTCAAGCGTGGAGAAACCCATGGCTATCTCAGCTAATAGATATATGATCCAGAATCAAATCTGAGGCTGAAATCAATTGAACAGGAGAAACAGCAACAGCAGGACGTCTGTCTCTGTGGTATGTACTGTATTTAGTGGCCTGTCAACATTTGCGCTTGTTTACTCGCAGTTTATGAGGACATGATTCGGTTTATGGACTATTGTATGCGACTAAACCTTAGCAGTAGCAAGCAAAACGGTTTTGCACGTCAGACTAGTGTAACGTTATAGAACAACAATGGAGTAACGTTAGCGCATTTGAATGACGAAGCACGCGATCGTGTCGTTTACTGATGTTTACTCATGCGACGGTAACGTTAGCCAACAGCATAGACATTTGAAGCAGTTTTACTCACCGGCTGCTTCCAAAGCAGGACCGAACCGTTATCGCTGGGACCGCTCCTTCAAAGCGCTCCCTTCCCGGAATGCTGTGCCGAATCGTTGAAGTCGCTTGATGTCACTCGTAAGAATAAAGTGGAGCGCGGCGCGCGACATAAGTGTTCACAGACGACTGGATCTGCACCTGAGAGAGTGTTTATGGGTGTGCATTTCCTCTCTCGCTCTAGTCACGTGCGCACCCTACCGGGAGAAGAGCCCGTATGGCCCATACAAGGACCTTCCGCTCTTATTAACGTCAAGTGGAGCCATACTCGAAAAAAACTCTCCAAAACTTGAGAAAAACCGGAAGGAGTATTTTTGACACAGAAATACTCTATGAAACATCCAACATTAGTTTTTGAAACTTTGTCTATGTTTAGGATGGGAATCCAAGTCTTTAACAGTGTAAAAAGCTCAGTATGCATGAAACAGCATTTCACCCCCGCTTTAAGAAAACCTCACATCATTGGAAGTGTCAAACATCAATTATTAACAAAAAAATATTAACATAGAGTAATAATCATGAATATTTTGAACGGGACTCGAGTGGACTCGGAAATAAGTCTGAATCTTAACATGTTCGCGTACGAGTCAATTCCGAATCCAAATGGACACGAGTCCATGACCGAGTCCGAGACCGAGTCGCGAGTACAAATCACTGTGTAAAAGTGTTTTTTTTTTATGTATTTTTGAGCAAAATGAGAAGGGGGAGGCTTGATTGTGTTTAATAAAGTTTAATATTCAATTATGCTGGAATTATTAGAACAATTTAAATGTGGGTTACCATTGTGGAGAAAAGTGAAGCATTTGCTTAGGCTGTGGACTAATACAAAAAGTCATAGTAACTTTGCTCAAGAAATCTAGCATTTAAGATGCTAATGTGTTCTGCTGTTAGGTAAAAACTTTGTCAGATAGCTAGTTCAGTATTTTAATTCAATTGTGTAACATATGAAATTGAATGTCTGACATGAAATCATATGAAATTAACTCCAATTTCAACTTGAAGTTCAACTCCAAAGAACCTTTATATGCTAAAATGGTTACAAAAAATAGCATTTAGAGTCAACTCCAAAGAACCTATTATGCTAAAAAGGTTCTATAATGACAAGAAAGAACCCTTTTGGCACTTATAAAGGGTTCTATATAGAAACTTTTAGGGGATACAAATACTTAGTGCTGATAGAACCTTTTCTTCTAAGAGTGTAGCTCACAGAAACACACATCTATCTCAAAGAATCATTTCTCGCCCTGTCAACACTCACACCGTCCCACATGAACATTCTTTTATCTGCACTAACACCTACAACCCCCATTAATAACACATACTTCACTCTGCAGCCTGAACTTGAGGTCTTCCTTTAAACTTTAAAAGATCCCTTGATATTCAGAAAGTTACCTAGCCTGACAAGCCAGACCCACATCAAGATGTTTGGTCTGGAAACTCACCATAGACAGGGCTCAATCCGAGGGGCGGGATAAACGGTTGTCTTTCAAACTCCCTCTGCACGCGATAGGATAGCGCTACAACCAACCAGAGCAACGAAGGTGAAACAGAGCTCGCTGATAGATGCCCCTTAAACATTCGCCGTAACCGGTTGGCTAAACTACGAACACATCTTCCCTTTTTAAGAATGACTTCAGTGCCGTTCTTTGTTCTTTTCTCAGAGAATAGCTTAACTCCAAGTCTTCCAGGGTCGCGGTCAAAGCTGATTCGAAAGACCGCCGCCGTTCGCCAGTTTCTGTGTTTACTAGAAGCACGCAAACGCAACTCGGCCGTCGTCATTATGGCCCCGCCCGCCGACTCTATACATGATGTGATTGGCCCGTCCAGATTCTGAGGAATACAGCTCAGAAGGGTATTGAGAGTTCCTAGACGACACTTGCGGGCAAATTAAATTTGCTGCAACTAGGGCGCGTCTAGATTTCTAGGCTAAAAGTTACCCATACTTACACCTCTACAAGCTCACGTGTAGGCCTATAGCCTATATTTTGATTGTTTATGTCACATGCTGTAATAAATATTCTTTCAATAGACTATATAGGACCCTTTAATGTTAAATTAATGTTAAAGTTAATTAAAATGACTAGCTGTTTTTTAATTTAAAGCTAACAGTGTAAGTACAATAAGACACTATTACTGGAGGAGCATGTATGTAACTAATAGATCACTAAAAATTAAAATTTGGTTTGGAATAACTTGAGGGTGAGTAAATGATGACAATTTTCATTTTGGGGTGAACTATCCCTTCAATCTGACTCAATGCAACACCGAGGATTGAAAAGTTATTGAGGTCTCCCGCTGTCTCTGTGTTGGCACTTGGCAGCTCTCCCGAGCCCATGAGGAGAGATAGGCTGAACTGATCTGTGCTCTGCTGCGTGATGTGCATAGCTCAGTGGAGTACTTGAGCGTGAGATTGTCTTGAGCCATGTGTCAGGTTTACTAGACAAATCAAGGGCAGAAAATGAAACGGTGGACTACAGATGCTGCTGCAGTCTGTTTAAATGTTAAATTCAAAGCATATGTGTACCTAATTGGTGTGTTGTCTTCCTTGCAGTTTGTAATTTGCCGTAAGACCTTTGCAAGCCATTATTAAAACTGATTTAAATTACCACACATTAACCTTTAGCCACAAGCACACACACCTACCTGTTGGACCCTCCTACAGAGAGATTATCCTGTTATATTCATGTTTCATGTCCCACTGTGTTAAAGGATTAGTTCACTTTAAAACAAAAACTACATGATTTACTCACCCTCAAGATTCCTATGAATGTGACTTTTGTCTTTCTGATGAACACAATCAAGAGTGTTAATAATACATATATCATAGTTTCTAAGAGATGCAATGTGATGTATTTGTGTAAGAAAAATATCCCTACTTAACACGTTATTAAGTCAAATGTAACTTCCGCCAGACTACCTTCCATATTCGGTGGCGTTGCATATATTTAAAGGGGTCATGAATTGAGAAATCAACTTTCCCTTGAGCTTTTGATATATAAAAGGTCACATCCCGTGCCAGTAACATGACATAGGCCTACATAGAGCTAAACCTCATCAAATTTCTATCTAAGTATTAAACATACCACATAAGCTTCATTCAGATTTTATGAATATTATGAATGCATGGATGAACTTTATTTTTAATGACTATCCAGCTCACGGGAAGACATTGCGCGTCTGTTCCTTTATTTAACCACGGATTTGTTTGTAAACAAGACTGGATTTGCAGACAGGATGCGATTACATAAATGAATGAAGCAACACACTAATGCGAGTAAAAAATGTTTTTTTATATGTGACAGTATTGCATTGTTACAGATAGTATTGATTATGTGTAGTCTACATGTCTTACTGAAAATACCGTAGCACTGTCAAAGGCTGGATAATCCATTGCGAGTCTAGCCTGACAAGCCAGACCCACATCAAGATGTTTCGTCTGGAAACTCACCATTGACAGGGCTCAATCCCAGGGGCGGGATAAACGGTTGTCTTTCAGACTCCCTCTGCACGCGATAGGATAGCGCTACCACCAACCAGAGCAACGAAGGTGAAACAGAGCTTGTTGATAGATTGAACATTCGCCGTATCCGGTCGGCTAAACTCCGAACACATCTTCCCTTTTTAAGAATGACTTCAGTGCCGTTCTTTGTTCTTTTCTCAGAGAAAAGCTTAACTCCAAGTCTTCCAGAATCGCAGTCAAAGCTGATTCGAAAGACCGCCACCGTTCGCCAGTTTCTGTGTTTACTAGAAGGACGCAAACGCAACTCGGCCGTCGTCATTATGGCCCCGCCCGCCGACTCTATACACAATGTGATTGGCCCATCCAGAGTGAGGGGAATACAGCTCAGAAGGGTATTGAGAGTTCCTAAACGACACTTGCGGGCAGATTAAATTTGCTGCCGCTAGGGTGCGTCTAGATTTCTAGGCTATTGTAAGTCGGGAATCAGACTCGGACATGTAAGAGCCAGGGCTCGCAAAGGCAGCGTCCCGGGGCTTTGTTTTTTCCATCCAGACAGGCTACTATCTTAAATTCCTTTCTTGATGTGCGTTGTTCACTCTCTTGACTTAACATTTGAATGGCATGTGTGTGTGTACGTTTCACGATTATATTCATCGATCGTGTGGGCCAAATGACGTTAAAGCGGTGAAGAATTGAGAAATTAGCTTTCCCTTGAGCTTTTGATATATAAAAGGTCATGGTAATGTAAGATTATCCTGTAAGTTTCAGAGCTGAAAACTTCCTTGTTAGTCAAGCTTTCATAGACACCAAGCCCAGAAAATGATCGATCTCAGAATGTGCCTCATCTTGATATTATTGGCGAAACACGTTCAGTAGCCCCACCCACTGACTCGTGGAGCTGTTTGGATAGCGCTAGCCAGCAGTTATAGACATGCTGAAAAAGATAGCAAGAAATTGCCCTATTCCTGGTTGTGGAAAAACACAGTCACTGCATAGGCTTAATTCGGATCCTATATATTAGGAATGAGTGTTTGAACTTTATTTTTCAGGTTTGTGCGTCGTTGGTATGAGCTCCAAATAAAAGGATAAAATTAGATCTATGCTGTGATAAAACATACCTGTTCATTTTTTTTTTACATTTTTATTGAATTTTGAGGTTGTATGTTCAAAATGTTCTCCTCTGTGCTCAGGTTTGAATTTAGTAAATAATGCAAAGACTGACTTCAATTCAACATTTAAAAAATCTAAATCTTGACAAAAAGTCTTTGAGTCTTAAATCCAAATCCACAACTTAATAAAAATAAGTATTTATGTCTAAAAACACTAGATAATGTATAAGCCACTTTATAGAGTTATATACATAGACAGTAAAAGAAATGGACAGAGCGTTCCCATAGACTTCAACGGCGGAAAGTGTGTTCAATTAGAAGCACTCACTTCCTGATGGCTGAGCGAACTGCGCAGGCTCAGACTGAGCTTGACAACGTAGATGTGACGTAAGCCTCCTGTCTGACAGTTGTAGGTCTTCTAGTAGTTGTGGAAAGTGAAATCTGAATCACATTGTTTCAATGTTTTCTCCCGTTGCTTTTGGCTTACTATGGGCTTCTCCCCATTCTTCTCCCTTGACTTTATCAGACTTTGTCTCCACGTCCCCCCGACTGTCTCATAGACAGTAAAAGATCATAGACAGTAAAAGACAGTTTCTGAGCGTCTCCTCATGTCTATACGGTAATTTCTCTACTGTGCGACGGAGTCGTGTTGGTTATGATGCAATCGTTAGCCTATTTTTACAAAAACAGCTTCTACGGGGCGATAGTGTAAGATACAAGGTAATGTAGCCTTTTATGCATTGTCGTGTTTCTTTAGAAATAAACAGTGGACAAAGTGAGTATTTAAATGCCTTGGTTATATAGAAGTGGTCATAGCTAGTGGTCATGACAGGGCATTACATCCGTTTTTTCTTTTTTTACTGCCACCAGAGGGCAATAACTAGCTTCAAAAAAATTATTTTGAATGCCCTGTCTCTTAAAGGTCCCGTTCTTCGCGATTCCATCTTTCAAACTTTAGTTAGTGTGCAATGTTGCTGTTAGAGCATAAATAATACCTGTAAAATGATAAAGCTCAAAGTTCAATGCCAAGCGAGATATTTTATTTAACAGAAGTTCCCTTTCAAAGCCTACAGCGAACGGCTGGTTTGGACTACAGCAGGAAGTGCAGGGATGTAATGACATCACTAGAACCGTTTGTTGACTAACCCTCCGCCCACAAGAACACCCAAAAAAGGGGGAGTGGTCTTGTTGCTCTCCCACGTGGAGAAGAGCGCGCATTCAGCACTTGCATCTCCCCGTTATGGTAAGAGGCGGGACCTTTCCTGGCAAAGTGCGCTAAGCTGCTGTCCAATCACAACACGGGAAGCGCTGGCCCAATCAGAAATCATTACGTATTCCTGAAGGAGGGACTTCATAGAACAAGGAAATCATCAGGCCGTTTTTAGGACCGAGAAAACAGCGCTGTACAGATAAGTAAATTGTGTGAAAAATACTGTTTTTTTTACACGTGAAACATGAACTCATGTTATATTGCACACTGTAAACATAATCAAAGCTTTGAAAACACGCGAAGAATGGGGCCTTTAACATGGAATACTGTTTTAATTGAAAAATAATTCAAAAAATAAATTAGTTTTTTTTTCAATGGGGAAAAATAGCTAATATATTTTTTATAAATATTGCCTAGTATCATAAAATACCCTCAAAATTCTAAATAATAATCAAAAAATATTATTGAACTAAAATAAATTACATTGTTTTTTTTCCGGGGGGGTTACATTTGAAGGCTTCGTTCACTTTTGACCGTGAAGAGGACAAGTGTGACCCCCTCTAAAGTTCATAAAACAAAAACAGAGAAAAAACACTCAAACACTATATATATATATTTATATCATACAATACACCCGGATTGTTTTTTAAAAAAAATGTTTAAGTTAAGTTAAGTTTAAGTAAGGTTTTATGTAATTAAGTAAAGTATTTTAAGTAAAATAAAGAGTATCACAATAATAATAAAAAATCTTTTTTATTATTAATCTTTCTGTTCCTGTCTCGTAAGAATAGAATATCAAAACAAGGTTGTTGCATCCCTAATAAATAAATAAATAAATAAATATAAAGCCAGTTCATGAAACATAAAAATACAAATTCAAAGACACCAAAAATGGTATAGGAGAGGTTACTGGTTCTATCATAAAGCATGCATAAACCAGTAGCTATACAATATAAAAGAAACTATACAAGACAGTAAAATGATAGTTATACGTGTTCCTTCATAGAAGGTTTCCTAATGAATGGGGATGGGTCCTTATTTAGGGTCATTATGGGTTTCCTAGCAAACCTTCATAATTTTCTATTTATAAAACATCTTCTTACCTGACAATCCGTCACTGCTGTCATGGTTACAAGGAGTCTGTTCTATCCTTTTGGGGCGGTGGCCAGAGGCACCTTGTTTTGTGGTTGGGTGAGGAGGTTTGCTGAATTATTCATTAAATATAATGAATAATTTTGTGACTGATAGGTCCAGACGCTACAGTGTTTACATAAACAGGCATTGGGGGGACGGCCATGGCAGAAGCGTTATTTTGTGCTCAGTGACCCATTTTTCTGTTGATTTTGATGGTTATTTTGGATTATTGTCCTGGTGGAAGATCCAGCCATGGCTGGACAATTGCATGCTCATAGTCACCCTGGTGTGCTAAAAATGTATATACTTTAACAAAAAACATCCTAATCAATTCAAATGTCAGCAGCAGCTGAGCCCTTCATTGCTTCATTTCATGATGCCTGACCAGTGTGAGGGGCGATTAACTGCACCTGTGCCAGTACAATGTCACACTGGGGTCTGTGCAAGTGTGAAATAAAGCTCATGTACTGTTCACTGATCCAGAATCTGATCATTAATCACAGACCACATAAGACTGAGAAACACTGGCCCAGCCATACACACACCTGTCTTGCTGCAGGTGCACATCATCACTCTTCAGAGGTTGAGGTTCTGTCCACATGGCACTTCCAGTGATTTGCTTGATCAGTCTTGCACAAAAACTCAACATGACTCAACTCAAAGCATGCAAAAAGGCTACAGCAAACATATCACAAACACCGTAGCTCTGAAATTATAGCACAGTGTGAAATATTAACCGTAATCAGTGTTTGAAAAGCTAAAGTCCCACAAACTGCACATTCTGTGATTGATAAAAAATGGTTTTGAGTTGGGTTTTGTTGGAGGTTTACTTTAATAAAGAATAGCATTAAAAATATTTGTACAATTCAAAAATTAACAATTTTGTAAAGAAAAAAGCCAATGCCTTCATACACACGCAACTGCGCAAATATACACACACTTTCCATGCAGAAAACTGATCAATTTGCTCTCTCTCTCTCTCATTTGAACTGGTTGTCGATGAGAGTTCCCTTCATTTTGGCTTTCTTAGCCTCGAGTTCCGCCTGTGTGGAGAGAAACAGCATAAGATAAGACAGTCTCTGATACCACTTCTTCCATTCACATATTAAACAGGGTATTGTCAACAACTATGACTTTTTTCCTTAAATGAATCTCATTCATAAACAGATCACATTAGCAGCACTTGTGTGAACTCAGGTATTTTCTAGGTGTGTGAAATAGCAACAACGAACTGCTTTGAGAACAAACTCAGCATCTCCCGCAGTCTTACTCTTGCCTACACCTACAACATTTTCTCTAAATATTTTTCAGCTGTAGTTTTAGTATCATGTCTAGAAAGAGAGTGCGGAGAGAGTGCGACCCTACAGCTCAAATGTTTTTTTGTGTGTGTGTGTCTGCACTGCAGTGTTTAAAACTGAATGTTTTTTTTTTTTTTAAGAACTCACTTAGGCTCACCAAAAATACAGTAAAACAGTAATATAGTAAAATGTACATCAATATGTAAATTATTCATATTAATATATATAATGATAGTAATTATTATTACTATCATTATCATTACTTCAGTGTCACACGATCCTTCAAAATCATTCTAATATGAGGATTTGTTGCTCAAGAACATTTTTTTTTCATTCATTCATTATGCTCTTTCTGGCACGCGGATGATCTGAAAACACCAATAAACAAGTAAGCTCCATTTTATCAATCTCCATTTGAGATGTTTTGCTTAAAGTGTCATTTAGTCGGTCTGTGTTCTGTCAGGACGGTCAGGACTCACGAGTTGAACTGGTGCGAGCGGCTGAAATAAGCCAATTAGAGCAGAGCTCAACATTAATATTCATGACTCTTCCAAATAAGGCAAAAACAGAGCATTGCATCCTAGGGACAATTTATAGGGTTGTAAATGGACCTGTAAAACTGTATCTGGACAATTTTTGCCCTTAAATAAGCCAAATAACTTGTGGATATCAGAGAACAATTTAACATATTGTTTCAAATCATTATAGGGCACCTTTAATCGATGCTTATGATTTGGTATCAGATTGGTCTAATGCAGTGGTTCCCCAACTTTTTCTGCTAGGCCCTCGTTTGTAGAGGAAATAATTTCCACCTATATACACCCATATAAAGACACTCTCAGACGTGACCCTTCTTTCCAAAATCTTACAGGATTTATTTGAAACATTGTAAGTAATCATTGTAATTAATACAGTACTACAACTAATCAACTTCAGTGGGTTTCTCTTTGTCCTTGAGAGAAACTGTTGTAGATAGCATCACTGATAAACACAAGAGGTTCTATTTGCCCATGTCACATCGCCCTGTTGCCTCTAGAGTAGATTTGTTTTTGGTAGGCTATATGTGAATCTAAAGTAGATTCACATATAGCTACTTTGCGTTTCCCTGGCACTGGCAATCCTTTCACAAACTTATCCATACTTGGTGCAGAACCATGGATCATTTATCTATATTTTTACAAGACTCCCAGAAATACTCAATTCTGATTCTTCAAATGCACCATCCAGCACTCTGCAACTGATAACAGACCACTCAAGCATATACTGTGGTAATAAAATGGGAAATAAATATTTTGTGTTAAATTATTTACTTATGTCGCAAATAACTACGAATTTTCGTAGTAGAGTCTTGACTATTGTATCACCCTGAAGAGGTTTCTTTTGCATAACGACCTGCTGACTCTACACTATCCTGTAGCCTTGCAGTCCCCCCCCCCCTTTATAACTCAAGTTTGGTAACTGTATGCTCATGTATGCTTATCTCCGCACTCTTTAAGATAATTAAATACAAGCCTTCAGCTGCTTAACCAACCCGCATTAAAGAGCTGCCAAGGTAAATAAGATTAAGGGAGTGTTCGTGTTTGTGGGGTCTCTGTCATCTTTAACGTAAAATGTATTAGCTGTGCAGACTTTATTTAAATTTCAAACTGCCTCAAGCTTGAATGCACATCGCCTGTTCTTTCATCTCGTGTGTGCTTTTACCAGTTCCTGAAGTCTTCTCTTGCTCATTCCTTTCCTCTCCAGCTGTTTCTCAATCACTTTGGCATTCTGGGCATAAGAGTCCGCCACCTCCCGCTGTAGGATAAACCAATCATAATCAATCACAGCTCTTTAACAAAGAGATATGATGTAAGGGACGAGTAAGGTCTGATGGGCAGCTGATGAACTTAAACTCACCGCTTCAATCTCTTCCTCTTCTTCATCAATCGTTGAAACAGTAACCGAGCTGAACTTGCCCATGTCTTTGGTGCGCTTTGTCATCATAACCTTCAAAACACACAGATTATATATTATATATTGTAGACCTTATATTCTGCAATTTTCTTACACCTTTTCAAATAAAAATGCGTCTTACCCTGACTTTCTTTGGCGCCTCTTGCTTTTGGCTGTATACGCTTGTGTTGCCAAATCCCTGGCCGAACTTCACCAGTGCTCCATCCACAATGAATGTCGCTGGAGTGCTCTTCATCTGATGCTGATAAAACAAAAGCAGACCACACCTACACAGACACACGTTAATTAAATGAAATAGTTATGGCAAAAAAATACAACATCACATTATTTAATTATTAATGCAATGAACATACTTGCCCCACCCCAGACCTACTTGGGTCATTTTCCATTTCATACAGTCAATTGATGAAGAATATAATGCAGGGCAACAACTCACTGTGAGATAAGCCTGTAGCCTATAAGCCAGTCTCGAGTTTGGTTACTCTGAGCTCAACTTACCCGGGTCCGCAGTGTCCAATTTCGAACTAAACTGCCAGTGTGAAAACGCCCTCACATTTACATCTTATAGGCTATATAAGCAATATCTCATGAGTTCTGTCCAGAATAGCAGGAAACACATTATTGCGACTCAAAGGTTCATAAACTTTTTAACCGGTTCATTTGAATAAATTCAGCTATTTTTTGTCTTCTGGACTATATGTAAACATATTTTAAGTAAAATATCTTATTCAGGACAGCACTAAATAAAGACAGCACTTTACTTTTATTTAAATGATTTACAATTTCACAGATTCTACAAGCAGATGAATAAAGGTATTAACTGTTTTCAAATACAGTTATCATTATTACCATTTGACATTTGACAGGCGCAACTGACCAATGAAAATCAAGCATTCCAGAGAGCTATGGCATGTAACAATTTTAAGTAACAATTGAGTATATTGTTTCTGTAATCAAGTGATGTATAATTGTGTCATGTATGTGACCCACTTCACACTGTGTACACTATATTGTGCATTTTGTATGCATGCTGTGTGTGCTGCAAGGTACTGTGTGGTATACAGGCTCACTTACTTTCCACATTTTTTGCGAAACTGTCTTTCGATGCCCTCTGACCTGCACAGGAACATACAGCGGTTAATTAATCTTGAATCAATCCCTAGCTTAATCAATACTTAAAACTTCAGTGCAAACTTATCAGCACACACACACCTTTTCAAGTACACAGGCTCATCTTCCTCCACATTGCAGAACTTGTGGGCGTGTTTTGCTGCATCAATCACTCTCGCTTTGTCCCGTGGTCTCATGGGTAATTTCTCAATCTGACAGTCTGAAAGGGAACACAGGAGCTTAATTATCTTTCTCTTTACTTCTTACAGAAAGCACACACAAGACCAACAGACAAAACCTAAAGACTTTTGTAAAGCAGAAAGTTCATGCCCTATGGACTAGTATGTTCTCACTGACCTTTCCTCATAGAGGTCATCTTGAATATTGTCTGCAATTAGTCTGTATTGATTGCAGACAATACTGTATTGCAGTGTTTCATTTAGTTGAAGTGAATCAATGTAGTTATTACTATGACTTTTTAAAAGGATACTACACCATAATATAAAAATAATTCGTCATTTACTCACCGTCGTATTGATACAAACCTGCATAACAAACCGTTTTGATGTAAAATCATACAGGCTTGAAGTTTTTAAAATGATTAACCTTTATGATGTTTGATTTCACAAGAATTATAATGAACATGTACCACAGAGAGTTAGTTTATCGGTAATCACACTTCATTTCAAGGAAATCACATTAATAACACCCTAATGAAAAGCAGAACAATGACATGTTAACTATTCTGAGCTTCTGAATACATTTCAAGTAAATCTGTTGCTGAGGTGAATAGGTCCACAATTGTGCTGGAGAAGGCAGTAATCACTTGAAGGCCAAACGAGCCATTACTGTACATCTCAAATGGATTTTCACCTCAGGATATCATGAAGGGAGATTACTATAATATAGAATAACTAATACATATATTCATGTCATTTCGTGTTAATTCAACAAGGTCTCAGCTAAAAAGTCTTAGCAGTTATTTAAATGTCTTGTAGATGTTTGCTCTTTCAATAAGGAGGGCTGCTTTAAATGATGTTTGTGCTTTGACATTGACTTTTTTAAACCATTCTGTCACCGTGAGTGCTTCAGATGATTAATGCAATCCGTTACCGTTTTAATAGCAAGAAAGCTTGTCAAAATGACCACTCTCAAACTGCTCATCCAATAATTTAAATTCTGCATTTACTCACCTGTTGTTTGCACATGTCACGAAATCTCAATGTCTGTGATTACTACATTATGTACGTCGTTGTAAATCTGTTCATCATAACCCATTGTTCGTGTCTCCTCAGAAGAATTGGATTTGGATTAGACACTCGATTATTTATTTTTACGATGTCTTTATGACTTTTTTGGATCTTTTAAGTTTTGTTTGATACATTCAAGTAGCGTGTTTTCTTTGAGCAGGTAAAATGAAAGGTTCAGTTCAGTTATTCAGCTTACAAAACTTACAAAAACGGACAAAATTGTATACATGAGGATGCAGTGAACCGTCAATTCATCGTGATATCAAATTGAACCAAATTGATGACATGATAATCATAATCAAATCGAACCGAACTGTGAGATGAGTGTTGGTTCACACCTCTATTGTTTTTTTAGGGTCTATAGTGTGATTTTTGTCTAGGAGCCCTCTGTATTTTTTTTGTGCAAAATTGCAAAAAAGTGATTTTCAAGTTCTAGCACAAGATAAAATGTTCACATTAATCAAATTAAACTTCAAATGAAGGAAACATTTTATATGTTTATTTATATTTATGAACTTTTACATAACTAAAGCTTTAATACATGTAAAAGTATTAGCAATTATGAATGATTAGAGTTGCATTTACAAAGAGGTGAGAAGTCTAGACCTTTCTAGGTTTTGTTGACTTTCTTCCTGACACCCAGTTCTGAAAGTCGTTCCCTTTCGAGAGAGGTTCCTCGTATTACGTATGGGAAAAACTCCTTTTCTCGAGAATGTGAAGCAAAATTTTATTAATAAAGGTATCTATGTAAAGCGCAGTGAGCTGCACGGCCATAGCCCAGCGCGAGGAGCACTCTGATTGGCCGGGCCGCGGCAACTGCAGGAACCTATGGTGAGGCGGCTGAGAGGAACGAACCAATGGGGGGCGTTCCAGAAGCCCGCCGAAAAAGGTGCTTATATTTGCATACAGGAGGCTATATAAGACCCTAATTCGCCATAGGTGTCAGATTTTATCTCCTTCAGCGATACCTTCGCTGACCTCCGGAAGAAGCACCGCCGTTGAAAAGGCACCAGCGGAACCTGCAGCTGAGGACGACGGACTCCCTCTCCGCCTTCTCTGCCGTTCCAGCTACGCCATCCGGCGTTATATATCCTTTAAACTGTGTAGACATGTGCCGATTTTCGATAATGCGATTTATCACGATAATGAATATGCACAATATTGTTATCGTGGGCACTTTAAAATATCGTAAATAATCATTTATTAACAATTTATAATTTTTTTATAATGCACTCAATAATACTTTGCCCATCAACCGTATAAATGCTCAACACCGCTGTATTCTGCGTCAAAGGGACACGCGCTCAGATATAAACAAGCCCAACGTGCACATGACTGAACCGGTGAAGGAGACGCGCTGCTGAAGTGCCGCTCAGTGACAGCAGAGGGCGCTGATGAACGGCAGAATGAAACAGTTACCCCGGAAACCAGCAAACAAACAAAAAACACGTGTAGTTCCCTTTCGAGAGAGGTTCCTCGTATTACGTATGGGAAAAACTCCTTTTCTCGAGAATGTGAAGCAAAACTTTTAATAAAGGTATCTATGTAAAGCGCAGTGAGCTGCACGGCCATAGCCCAGCGCGAGGAGCGCTCTGATTGGCCGGGCTGCGGCAACTGCAGGAACCTATGGTGAGGCGGCTGAGAGGAACGAACCAATGGGGGGCGTTCCAGAAGCCCGCCGAAAAAGGTGCTTATATTTGCATACAGGAGGCTATATAAGACCCTAATTCGCCATAGGTGTCAGATTTTATCTCCTTCAGCGATACCTTCGCTGGTCTCCGGAAGAAGCACCGCCGTTGAAAAGGCACCAGCGGAACCTGCAGCTGAGGACGACGGACTCCCTCTCCGCCTTCTCTGCCGTTCCAGCTACGCCATCCGGCGTTATATATCCTTTAAACTGTCTATGTTGAGTGTTATATGTGTTTGTGTGTGTGTTGCCGCTGCAACGCCACTTCTAGAGCTTACAGGCTTGTTCTACTCGAGGACTCTCTCGTTCCGCCGCGTCGTTAAGCGCCGCGGAAAGACGGAGCTCTTCTCACTCTCCCTCTGCTCTCGTCCCGTCGCGCTGAATAGCGCCGCGGAAAGAGAGAATGTTAGAGGACATGAGCACACTCAAGCCGAAGCTCTCTTCACTCTGCCGCCGCCGCGGCTCTTCTTCCGCCGCTGCCACAGAGTTGTTCCCACTCTTCTCTCATTCCGTCGCGCTACAGCCGCGGACAGAGAATACTAGAGTGAATAGGCGAACTCGAGCCGAAGCTCTCGTCACTATACCGTCGCGCTGAGGAGGCGCCGCGGACAGACGGAGTTTTTCCTCAGTCTTCCTCTTCTCTCGTCCTGTCGCGATATCGCCGCGGACAGAGAATACTAGAGTGAATAAACAAACTCGAGCCGAAGCTCTCGCCGTGCTAGAAGCGCCGCGGACAGAGTTTTACCTCACGCTTCCAATTCTCTCGTCCTGTCGCTCTATCGCCGCGGACAGAGAATACTAGAGTGAATAAACAAACTCGAGCCGAAGCTCTCGCCGTGCTAGAAGCGCCGCGGACAGAGTTTTACCTCACGCTTCCAATTCTCTCGTCCTGTCGCTCTATCGCCGCGGACAGAGAATACTAGAGTGAATAAACAAACTCGAGCCGAAGCTCTCGCCGTGCTAGAAGCGCCGCGGACAGAGTTTTACCTCACGCTTCCAATTCTCTCGTCCTGTCGCTCTATCGCCGCGGACAGAGAATACTAGAGTGAATAAACAAACTCGAGCCGAAGCTCTCGCCGTGCTAGAAGCGCCGCGGACAGAGTTTTACCTCACGCTTCCAATTCTCTCGTCCTGTCGCTCTATCGCCGCGGACAGAGAATAATAGAGTGAATAAACAAACTCGAGCCGAAGCTCTCGCCGTGCTAGAAGCGCCGCGGACAGAGTTTTACCTCACGCTTCCAATTCTCTCGTCCTGTCGCTCTATCGCCGCGGACAGAGAATAATAGAGTGAATAAACAAACTCGAGCCGAAGCTCTCGCCGTGCTAGAAGCGCCGCGGACAGAGTTTTACCTCACGCTTCCAATTCTCTCGTCCTGTCGCTCTATCGCTGCGGACAGAGAATAATAGAGTGAATAAACAAACTCGAGCCGAAGCTCTCGCCGTGCTAGAAGCGCCGCGGACAGAGTTTTACCCCACGCTTCCAATTCTCTCGTCCTGTCGCTCTATCGCCGCGGACAGAGAATACTAGAGTGACTAAACAAACTCGAGCTGAAGCTCTCGCCGTGCTAGAAGCGCCGCGGACAGAGTTTTACCTCACGCTTCCAATTCTCTCGTCCTGTCGCTCTATCGCCGCGGACAGAGAATAATAGAGTGAATAAACAAACTCGAGCCGAAGCTCTCGCCGTGCTAGAAGCGCCGCGGACAGAGTTTTTCCTCACGCTTCCAATTCTCTCGTCCTGTCGCTCTATCGCCGCGGACAGAGAATAATAGAGTGAATAAACAAACTCGAGCCGAAGCTCTCGCCGTGCTCATTCTACCGCCGCCGTGCTGAAGCGCTGCGGACAGAGAATACTAGAGTAAGTTAGACGAGCGAGCTCGGGCTGTTGGGTATGTCAAGAACAATGTCGCTGCAGCGCGCGCTTACTGCCAAGGAAGTTGTAATGGCTGCCTTGTCATGATAGCGCGCGCCCCTTCCACAGCGCGTTGCTGACTAGAGCGCGGCTTACGTCATAGCACACGCTCACTGTCAGAGCATAAGGGCGTCGGAAAATGGCTGCCAAGCTAAGCCCTTTTTTCACTCTATCACTTCCAGTCCCCTTTATTCAGGCGGCTGGAAAGGTTTTTACACTGTAGACAAAGTGTCCACTACACAGTGTGCACCCCTACATAAGCACTGTTAATTCAGCCTCACAAAATCACAAATAAATCCCGCCGCGGCCGGATTACACCATATAAAGTCAACTAGCCTTATTGCAGTCAACTAGCCTGTGGTCAAACACGCTTGTCTGCATGCGCGCTTTCAGTCTAGACTAGAGCATAACGGCATTGTGGAATGGCTCACATACCACCCACACTTCCTTACATTCTCCCAGTTCCCTTAAGTTAAGTGACTGGAGATGAAATATTGCAGTCAACTAGCCTGTATTAAACACGCTCGTCTGCACACTAATGCTGTGTGCGTTTACCCCTGTGGATTTGCTCACTGGTTTGCACCGTGGGTATTCTACGTAGGTTGTGCGCCACTGCACATTGTTTACACTACACACAAAAGAGCTTTCTATGTAGGAAATGTGCCCACTTTACAGTCTGCACTCCTGCACCCAAGCACTTTTCACAAAGTTCACTCTCGCACACACAATATAAATGTGAGGCGTGCGCCCACTGCAAAGCCTGCACCGCCAAAACTAACACTATCCCCACAGTGTTACAAGCAGTGTTACAGCACAAGCAACCCGGCTAACAGGCCCCTATTACTAAGCGGCCAGCCCCCGAATCTAATTCAACCCCTGGCTTTACGAGCCCAGGCCTGGCAGGCCATTCCTGGTATATAATATTGGGTGTTGAACATATAAAACGAGGTTCTCGCTACAGTTTTGCTCGCAGACCCCGCGATTCAAGCCGTGGTCGAGCCCTCTGTAAGAAGCAGTGTCAGTCACGTGCTTCTCGCTGAGGCATTGAGACTGTTAAAGGAGAGAGCGGCGAAAACAGTACACCCGACGCTAGCGAGTCAGGTTTTTACTGTCGCTAATTCCTCATGCCGAAAATGGGTGGCGGTCTCAGGCCCATTTTCCAGGCATCTGAACAAAGCACTTATGACACGCTCGTTTCAAGGTGCTGACGGTGAAACAAATCCTCGCGCACATTCGCCCCGGGGATTGGGTTTTCTCAATAGATCTGAAAAACGCATACTTCACGTTACGATAACCCCCCACCCCCACTACAGGCCATTCTTGAGATTCGCCTTCGAGGGGCAGGCTTATCAGTACAGTCATTGTCATAGACTCAAGACTTACGGCATAAGAACCACCACGTCTTGATAATGTACATAAAATCGCTAGGGCAGCCGAGATCAGACTCTGTTCACTGCATGGCTAAGCATCTCCTTTTATGGGCAGAGCACAATCTGAGCTCCCTAAGGGCGGCTTACGTGCCAGGTATTCTGAATCAGGGTCCGGACATGTTATCCAGAGGACCCATGTCCCCAGGGGGATGGTCCCTTTACCCGCAAACAATTCAGCTTGCACAGCACACGCTGCCCAATATTTTTTCTGCAAACGCAGGGATGCCCTGGCCCATGTTGGCCCAGACTCCCTCTATATGTTCCCTCCGATCGCGATCCAGCTGCAGCCTGTGCTTTTTAATAGCCCCACTTTGGAAGAACCGCACATGGTTCTCCATACTGTTTCAGCTGTCAGACACAGCCCCATGCCTATTCTGCCAATGAAAGGGAAGGTCTGGCATCCCAATCCCGAGCTGTGGGCCCTCCACGTATGGCCCATCAACGGTATCCGGGAACCTCTCTGACAAGTTATGAACACTATTTCGGAAGCTAGAGCCCCTGCTATCTGGCAGCTCTGCTTGAAGTGGTCAGTGGTTTTCTAACCAATGTGCTACGCGAAACATCGACGCACACTCATGCAAACTGGCGGAACCGCTCGCTTTCTCCAAGAGCTAATGGATGCGGGTCGTCCCCCCTCCATACTCGGGGTGTGTGTCTCCGCCATAGCAGCTAGCCACGCTCCTATCGCGGCACATTCACTAGGGAAAAGTGATCTTATTGTGTGTTTTCTTAAAGGGGCCAGGAGATTCAGCTTGCCTTGCCCCTACCTCGGTCCCTATTTGGGGATTATACCTCGCCATGGTTTTGGAGGCCGTGAAGGGTTCCCCCTCCTAACCACTTCAGAACACGAGCTTGAAGCACATATCACTCAAAACCGTTTTTCTGCTGGCTGTGGCCTCGGTTAACCGAGTGGGTGGCTTACCTGCACTCTCCGTGAGCCCTTCCTGTCTTGAGTTTGGGTCCAGCAACTTCAAGGTTGTGCTCAAACCGAGGCATGGTTTTATGCTGAAAGTGCTATCAACCCCTTCAGTATGCAGGTCTTTGCACTGCTTAACCCGCGTCTCAGAGAGAATAAGACGCAAACCTATTCTGCCCAGTCAGAGCATTGAGATTGTATCTAGAGCGCTCCGCCCCCTTCAGGCAGTCGGATCAGCTCTTCATTGCTTCGGTGGCCGCACTAAAGTTGTGCTGTCATGAAACAGTCTCTCACACTGGATAGTGGATGCAGTCCCACTAGCATATAGGTCCAGGACCTAACCTGTCCTACAGGCATTTAAGCCCACTCCTCTAGAGGCATGGCCTCATCTTGGGCTTGGTCGTGTGACATTTCTTTGGAAGATATCTGTGCGGCGGCAGGCTGGGCCTCTCCGTCCACTTTTATCAGATTCTACAAGTTGGAGGTTCCAGCTCTACAAGCAGGGCTTCTCTCCATCTAGGCTCTATCTTGACCCTGGCAAACAGATTGCCTTACATTTTGGCCTGTACACATTAGTCCTTAAGCACTATTCATTCATCATAAGATCCGACTATGTCCGATCAGCTGTTCAAACGAACCGACTCTTCCGGTTCTTCATTCCCCTTATAAGCCGCCTCTGTCGGTGTCTCGGGGGTTTATAACATGTGCTTTGGGTATACTGGGTCAGTCAGCACACACGGCGCTTTACATTGTGTTCCCATACGTAATACGAGGAACCTCTCTCGAAAGGGAACGTACTCGGTTACTTTCGTAACCTCGGTTCCCTGAGAGAGAGGAACGAGTATTACGTTCCGTGCCGTGTTTATGCTTCTCAGGTATCGCTTCAGTCGATCTTAAAACCTGACACCTATGGCGAATTAGGGTCTTATATAGCCTCCTGTATGCAAATATAAGCACCTTTTTCGGCGGGCTTCTGGAACGCCCCCCATTGGTTCGTTCCTCTCAGCCGCCTCACCATAGGTTCCTGCAGTTGCCGCAGCCCGGCCAATCAGAGCGCTCCTCGCGCTGGGCTATGGCCGTGCAGCTCACTGCGCTTTACATAGATACCTTTATTAAAAGTTTTGCTTCACATTCTCGAGAAAAGGAGTTTTTCCCATACGTAATACTCGTTCCTCTCTCTCAGGGAACCGAGGTTACGAAAGTAACCGAGTACGTTTTTAAAACAGCCATTCGTTTTTGTAATCTCAATGTTGTTCATCACAGCACCAAATACTTAACACTTAAAGACTTAATAGGCTATTTATTTTCAAACTTAAACATTTTTATGTTTTAATCTGGACTACAACATGCCCTAATAATTAGAACTGTTCTGATTATTTGTTATTGTTCAGTTAAACTTTGAGATATACGACTTCTTTAGTTAACATGTTAATTCATTATTACCAAACTGACAACGAAAAATACTTATAAAGAATTAATCATTCTATGTTAATTTCTTAGTTACTGTTTAATAACATTAAAATCAAAATAACTTTTTTAATGGACCTAAGATAAAACTAACAATGATCAGTATTTCTTAACAAACATTACCAAAAACATTATACTTTCTGTACCAAATGTAGCTATTGCTCAATCTTAGTTAATGCATTAAATAATCAGACCTTATTGTCATTTATAAGCCTTCCTGTTGTTCTTTATAGCTTAATTCTTTTGCACTTTAATCTGTTTGAAAATTGTACTTTTACAGCTCTGAAAAAAATCAAGAGACCACATAACATTGATTTCTCAATGAGGGGTCTCTTAATTATTTTTCCAGAGCTATATATATTTTTGGTGCTTTGTATTATTGTATTTAAACATTCAGTTATTTTTGTTATTACAAAAATAGTTCTTAAAGTTGTTATGCTATGGCAACACTTTTTTTTTGCAACTTATTTCAATATCGTGATAATATCGTATACCGTGATAAAACTTCATCAATTAATCGCAACATGAAAAATTGATATCGGCACATGTCTAAAACTGTGTCTATGTTGAGTGTTGTATGTGTTTGTGTGTGTTGCCGCTGCAACGCCACTTCTAGAGCTTACAGGCTTGTTCTATTCGAGGACTCTCTCGTTCCGCCGCGTCGTTAAGCGCCGCGGAAAGACGGAGCTCTTCTCTTCTCACGCCGCGGACAGAGTTTTTCCTCACGCTTCCAATGCTCGTTCAGTCGCGCTGTCGCCGCGGACAGAGAATACTAGAGTGAATAAACAAACTCGAGCCGAAGCTCTCGCCGTGCTAGAAGCGCCGCGGACAGAGTTTTTCCTCACGGTTCCAATTCTCTCGTTCTGTCGCTCTATCGCCGCGGACAGAGAATACTAGAGTGAATAAACAAACTTGAGCCGAAGCTCTCGCCGTGCTAGAAGCGCCACGGACAGAGTTTTTCCTCACGCTTCCAATTCTCTCGTTCTGTCGCTCTATCGCCGCGGACAGAGAATACTAGAGTGAATAAACAAACTCGAGCTGAAGCTCTCGCCGTGCTAGAAGCGCCGCGGACAGAGTTTTTCCTCACGCTTCCAATTCTCTCGTTCTGTCGCTCTATCGCCGCGGACAGAGAATACTAGAGTGAATAAACTAACTCGAGCCGAAGCTCTCGCTGTGCTCATTCTACTGCCGTCGTGCTGAAGCGCTGCGGACAGAGAATACTAGAGTAAGTTAGACGAGCGAGCTCGGGCTGTTGGGTATGTCAAGAACAATGTCGCTGCAGCGCTCGCTTACTGCCAAGGAAGTTGTAATGGCTGCCTTGTCATGATAGCGCGCGCGCGCGCCCCTTCCACAGCGCGTTGCTGACTAGAGCGCGACTTACGTCATAGCACACGCTCACTGTCAGAGCATAAGGGCGTCGGAAAATGGCTGCCAAGCTAAGCCCTTTTTTCACTCTATCACTTCCAGTCCCCTTTATTCAGGCGGCTGGAAAGGTTTTTACACTGTAGACAAAGTGTCCACTACACAGTGTGCACCCCTACATAAGCACTGTTAATTCAGCCTCACAAAATCACAAATAAATCCCGCCGCGGCCGGATTACACCATATAAAGTCAACTAGCCTTATTGCAGTCAACTAGCCTGTGGTCAAACACGCTTGTCTGCATGTGCGCTTTCAGTCTAGACTAGAACATAACGGCATTGTGGAATGGCTCACATACCACCCGCACTTCCTTACATTCTCCCAGTTCCCTTAAGTTAAGTGACTGGAGATGAAATATTGCAGTCAACTAGCCTGTGTTAAACACGCTCGCCTGCACACTAATGCTGTGTGCGTTTACCCCTGTGGATTTGCTCACTGGTTTGCACCGTGGGTATTCTACGTAGGTTGTGCGCCACTACACATTGTTTACACTACACACAAAAGAGCTTTCTATGTAGGAAATGTGCCCACTTTACAGTCTGCACTCCTGCACCCAAGCACTTTTCACAAAGTTCACTCTCGCAAACGAGGTTCTCGCTACAGTTTTGCTCGCAGACCCCGCGATTCAAGCCGTGGTCGAGCCCTCAGTAAGAAGCAGTGTCAGTCACGTGCTTTTCGCTGAGGCATTGAAACTGTTAAAGGAGAGAGCGGCGGAAACAGTACACCCGACGCTAGCGAGTCAGGTTTTTACTGTCGCTAATTCCTCATGCCGAAAATGGATGGCGGTCTCAGGCCCATTTTCCAGGCATCTGAACAAAGCACTTATGACACGCTCGTTTCAAGGTGCTGACGGTGAAACAAATCCTCGCGCACATTCGCCCCAGGGATTGGGTTTTCTTAATAGATCTGAAAAACGCATACTTCACGTTACGATAACCCCCTCTACAGGCCATTCTTGAGATTCGCCTTCGAGGGGCAGGCTTATCAGTACAGTCATTGTCATAGACTCAAGACTCAACGAGCGTCTTACGGCATAAGAACCACCACGTCTTGATAACGTACATAAAATCGCTAGGGCAGCCGAGATCAGACTCTCTTCACTGCATGGCTAAGCATCTCCTTTTATGGGCAGAGCACAATCTGAGCTCCCTAAGGGCGGCTTACGTGCCAGGTATTCTGAATCAGGGTCCGGACATGTTATCCAGAGGACCCATGTCCCCAGGGGGATGGTCCCTTTACCCGCAAACGATTCAGCTCACACAGCACACGCTGCCCAATATTTTTTCTGCAAACGCAGGGATGCCCTGGCCCATGTTGGCCCAGACTCCCTCTATATGCTCCCTCCGATCGCGATCCAGCTGCAAGCCTGTGCTTTTTAATAGCCCCACTTTGGAAGAACTGCACATGGTTCTCCAAACTGTTTCAGCTGTCAGACACAGCCCCATGGCCTATTCCGCCAACGAAAGGGAAGATCTGGCATCCCAATCCCGAGCTGTGGGCCCTCCACGTATGGCCCATCAACGGTATCCGGGAACCTCTCTGACAAGTTATGAACACTATTTCGGAAGCTAGAGCCCCTGCTATCTGGCAGCTCTGCTTTGAAGTGGTCAGTGGTTTTCTAACCAGTGTGCTACGCGAAACATCGACGCACACATGCGAACTGGCGGAACTGCTCGCTTTCTCCAAGAGCTAATGGACGCGGGTCGTCCCCCCTCCATACTCGGGGTGTGTGTCTCCGCCATAGCAGCTAGCCACGCTCCGATCGCAGCACATTCACTAGGGAAAAGTGATCTTATTGTGTGTTTTCTTAAAGGGGCCAGGAGATTCAGCCCGCCTTGCCCCTACCTCGGTCCCTATTTGGGACCTCGCCATGGTTTTGGAGGCCGTGAAGGGTTCCCCCTCCTAACCACTTCAGACCACGAGCTTGAAGCACATATCACTAAAAACCGTTTTTCTGCTGGCTGTGGCCTCGGTTAAGCGAGTGGGTGGCTTACCTGCACTCTCCGTGAGCCCTTCCTGTCTTGAGTTTGGGTCCAGCAACTTCTAGGTTGTGCTCAAACCGAGGCATGGTTTTAAGCTGAAAGTGCTATCAACCCCTTCAGTATGCAGGTCTTTTCACTGCTTAACCCGTGTCTCAGAGAGAATAAGACGCAAACCTATTCTGCCCAGTCAGAGCATTGAGATTGTATCTAGAGCGCTCCGCCCCCTTCAGGCAGTCGGATCAGCTCTTCATTGCTTCGGTGGCCGCACTAAAGTTTGTGCTGTCATGAAACAGACTCTCACACTGGATAGTGGATGCAGTCCCACTAGCATATAGGTCTAGGACCTAACCTGTCCTACAGGCATTCAAGCCCACTCCTCTAGAGGCATGGCCTCATCTTGGGCTTGGTCGTGTGGCATTTCTTTGGAAGATATCTGTGCGGCGGCAGGCTGGGCCTCTCCGTCCACTTTTATCAGATTCTACAAGTTGGAGGTTCCAGCTCTACAAGCAGGGCTTCTCTCCATCTAGGCTCTTTCTAGACCCTGACAAACAGATTGCCTTATGTTTTGGCCTGTACACATTAGCCCTCAAGCACTTATTCATTCATCATAAGATCCGACTATGTCCGATCAGCTGTTCAAATGAACCGACTCCTCCGGTTCTTTATTCCCCTTATAAGCCGCCTCTGTCGGTCTATCGGGGGTTTATTAACATGTGCTTTGGGTATACTGGGTCAGTCAGCACACACGGCGCTTTACATTGTGTTCCCATACGTAATACGAGGAACCTCTCTCGAAAGGGAACGTACTCGGTTACTTTCGTAACCTCGGTTCCCTGAGAGAGAGGAACGAGTATTACGTTCCGTGCCGTGTTTATGCTTCTCAGGTATCGCTTCAGTCGATTTTAAAACCTGACACCTATGGCGAATTAGGGTCTTATATAGCCTCCTGTATGCAAATATAAGCACCTTTTTCGGCGGGCTTCTGGAACGCCCCCCATTGGTTCGTTCCTCTCAGCCGCCTCACCATAGGTTCCTGCAGTTACCACGGCCCGGCCAATCAGAGCGCTCCTCGCGCTGGGCTATGGCCGTGCAGCTCACTGCGCTTTACATAGATACCTTTATTAATAAAATTTTGCTTCACATTCTCGAGAAAAGGAGTTTTTCCCATACGTAATACTCGTTCCTCTCTCTCAGGGAACCGAGGTTACGAAAGTAACCGAGTACGATTTACAGCGTAGAGCTCAGATAGCATAAAGAGAAGGACTCCAGAATTAACACATTTTTCAACATAGTCCTGAAGTTCAATAAAAGCGCAAGACTCATTAATTTTATAAAATAAAATAATAAAAACTATGACTTTATTCAACATTGTCTTCTCTTCCGGGTTTGTTTTCAATCCACGTTCGCGACTGTGCAGTGGCGCTGCTGACGTGTTACCTGGTGTGCCCAAGCTTTTTGTTTTGTTAAAAAAATATATTTTTGGACCAAAATTTATTTTTGACGATGTTTGTATTACCTTTCTGGAACGGGACAGTATACCATGCATACATTTTCAATGGAGGAACAGAAAGTTCTCGGACTAAATATAAAATATCTTAAACTGTGTTCAGAAGATGAACGGAGGTCATACGAGTGTGGAATGACATTAGGGCATTAATGATATGATATAATTTTCATTTTTGGGTGAACTAACCCTTTAACAGATCTACTGGCCTAACCACAAATTAACCACAAATTATTCAGTGGTTTTAAAGGGTTAGCCTTTACCCAAAAATGAAGATTCTGTCATTAATTACTTACACTAATTTCGTTCAATACCCGTAAGACCTCCGTTCATCTTCGAAACACAAATTAAGATATTTAGTGGATTGGGATTATTAGGAGGCCATGATTGGTAAGGGCCAATCAAGGGAATTTGGCCAGGACATCAGGGTTACACCCCTACTCTTTTTTACTCTTTTTCAAGTGCCATGGGACCTCGGTTTAATATCTCACCCGAAGGATGGTGCTTGTTGCAGTACAGTTTCCCCATCACTACACTGGGGTGTTAGGACCCACACAGACCACAGGGTGAGCACCCCTGCTGGCCTCACTAACACCTCTACCAGCAGCAACCTAGATTTTCCAGTTGGTCTCCCATCCAGGTACTGGCCAGGCTCAGCCCTGCTTAGCTTCAGTGGGAAACCAGTCTTGGGCTACAGGGTGATATGGCTGATGGCTAATTATGTTTGCATGGTTTTTACATTCAAAAACAGCATGAATAAGTAATAGGCTATTTTCTACACTGGTTTTGAGGCTCTCTCCTGAACGCTGGGTTTTAATGGTGCCACACTGTAGACTTGGAAGCAAACGCCAGCGGCTAGGATTTGATAAGGTTTGCATAATTTGCCTTATTTATTTTTGAATTACTTGGCCCGCCAAATCAGTGGATATAAGCGCGAACTGTGCACACACACACACACACACACACACTTTCAAATATCAAGTCAAGATAGTGAACAACACGGATCAAGAAAGGAATATTATTTAACTATTTAAGATTCAGCTGCCTGCCGACGGATTTACGCTTTGGTAGGCCGTCTGGAAGACACATAGCCCCGGGACGTTGGGATTTGCGAGCCCTGGCCCACAATATTACATGTCTGAGTCTGTTCCAGAATTGTAATGTTGTGGGGTTTGCAAACTCTGTATTAACTCTAGTGTGGAATTTTTCTACAATATTCACTCATGACAGTAAAATAGGGCATTTCTAGTCAATCTACTGCAGTATTTCCTCTCTCAACCAGTAGAAAATCTGGTTAACACCACCTGGTCATGCATGGAAAAAAAATACACCGCAAAACCGATATCATTTAGAAAAATACCGTAATATAAATTTTTGGTCATACCGCCAGGTATTATTTAATATGTGCACTGCATTCCCAACTTGACTACAATTCTTACATTAGAGCAAATGTTTTGAGTTTGATGCTTGGACAGATCCCAGAACAGGATTCTATATTATTAACACAGACATTTCTGTACATACACTGTAAAAAAACAGCCTGAAATTAAGTACAATCGACTTTGTTATTTCAACTTATTGTCGATTATGTTGAACAGACTTTTAAAAAATGAGTTGCATTTTGTATAACTTCTCTTTTTTGGATGAGCTGAAACAATGTAAAAAAACATGTCATAACTTATTGAATACATAATTTTTTAAAAGGTAGGATGGCTACAAAAAACATGCTAAAAAGAATCAAAAAAACATCACGTGATGTTCACAGGCCAAAGTAAAGGACAACACATTCTAAAGTGTCAGTATAAAATGACACCTATCCAACAATATTCACAACATAAGTGAGGCTGAGCGGAACAAAGCCTTGTGTGAAATACCAGTCCGTCTGCTCTAAAAGTGTTTCCCTGTTCACACATTCAACCGGGATCCGGTTAAGACGTGTGAGGACAACACACTCAACTTAGAGGACAAATCTGAATATAGGTAAGGATTTAATTCATCTAAATGATTTGCATTGTTTGAATAAGTTCCAGAAAGATTCGTTCAGTGATACTTTCAGTGAACCTTTCGACATGTTACATCGTTGCGCAGGAGGTGGCGACCATGGACATAATATACGTAGATGCCTCATAGATTGACGCTGCCTATTGGAGCCATAGACAGTAAAAGAAATGGACAGAGCGATCCCATTGACTTCAACAGCGGAAAAAGAGGCCAATCAGAAGCACTCACTTCCTGATGGCTGAGCGAACTGTGCAGGCTCAGACTGAGCTTGACAACGTAGATGTGACGTAAGCCTCCTGTCTGACAGTTGTAGGTCTTCTAGTAGTTGTGGAAAGTGAAATCTGAATCACGTTGTTTAAATATTTTCTCCCGTTGCTTTTGGCTCACTATGGGCTTCTCCCCATTCTTTCCGCTTGACTTTATCAGACTTTATGTCTCCACGTCCCCCCGACTGCCTCATAGACAGTAAAAGATTGTTTCTGAGCGTCTCCTCGTGTCTATACGGTAATTTCTCTACTGTGCGACAGAGTCGCGTTGGTTATGATGCAATCGTTAGCCTATTTTTACAAAAACAGCTTCTACAAGGTAATGGAGCCTTTTATGCATTGTCGTATTTCTTTAGAAATAAACAATGGACAATGTGAGTCTTTAAACGCCTCAGATGTAAAGTTATTCACTGTCAAAGTGACTCAAAAATGAATGGGAGTCAATGGGATGCTAACAGCAGGTGATGGCTTGGTTAGCAATGGCCGCCCCTATGGGTGGAACGCTTTCCAAGTGCTAGATTACCCCCTTGATTGGAGTGGACGTAACAGTGCGGCGCCATCTTGGATTGGAGCGGCTGCGGACGTAACAGCGCGGCATCATATTGGATGGGTCCCCAATGCGTGAATGCACCGCCCCCGCCTTTATTTCTACTGAGGAAGATGTATTCTCAACTACAATGATCAAAACTCCCCGAGTTTTTACCGGATTTTCACACGGTTTGGTTTGTTACAAACTGCAGAGACTTAGTTATGATACAGGACGCTGCACACATTGAAAAATTCTGCTTTCATGTAGAAAGACTTTGTATTACGAGCTTTAACTAAGACGTATTGTAGACTATGACATATTGATATATGTATAAATGAATTAATTTTATATTTTAATAAAGAAAATTCACTTGAATTTATTTCTCTCTCTCTCACACATACACAAACACACACCTTCTGTAACACATACAAGCTCCCATATATACTGTACCAGCTCAGAATTTTTTTTTTTAAAGGCCTAAAGTAAACATTATAATTCCAGGTCATTCCAGCATCTTACATTACCCTGTCAGGCTTGCAACTGGGACTGGGGAGTTAAAATCCTTTAAAAAAGAACTGTTTTGCACAGCTTCTTGCATATGCTTGCACTCTGTAACTCCAGGGTAGTTAATTCTGCGATGTGGTGAAGCCTTACTTTGTAAATACAGACACCACAAATGACAAGCATGAAATGATAATGATGTATAAATTGTAAAATAACCTAAATTATTGTTCAATATTACTTGTGAAATGTAATCCCATGCGATCTGGTATCAATATTGCGTTATTGCAACCGTAAGCTGCACAAAATACGGGCATAAGGCCATCCTTAAAAATATTCTTGTTTGCCGTAACCCGACCGACCCTGTCAATTTAGGGCCGACTCAATTTTTTATTTTTTTTCCTTTTAGTCCGACCGACTTGCCGGTTGTAAATTGGCTTTAAGACCGACCAATTTCTTTTTTTACTTTTCAAACAACTAATACAACAGTAATAAAATAATATGAATTATATTTAAGTAAGTATTATAAATGTATAAATTGCCTGGGCCATACAAACGAAGGCTACGTTCTTTCGTTTATAGAAAAACCCGTGACGTCATCTATGTTTACACTATGGTTAACGGATGTCACACTATGACCTGCACGTGCGTTCGTTTCGGCTCGGCTCATACTCTCATTCACTGTAACGTTAGACTGTTAAAGCCCTGTCGGAGATTTCGCCGTGTGACAGGAGTCAGGACCATGGACACGTTACACACACCAGGCAAGTGCACTGCAGAGGGGAGGGCTTAGTTTGAGCCCCTGCCCTTTTTGAAAATGAATCAAAAGTGCCCCTCTCAACATTTATCATTACTATATTGTGGCGAATAAAACAGATTTTGAATTATAATTAATATAACAACGTGTACAAAACAGTAACAAATGGCGGAAAAGCCGTTTATCTTGTCTCTGTCAGTCTGAAATGTCGTTGTCATAACGCGTTGCTATGGGTAGCGTGTGTTCTGCTCGACCCCAGCGCGTGGTGGGAGCGGCGGCACTGGTTGTAACTTGAAAAATAATGCTTTATGTATGGTTCTGTCGATGGATACACGTGCACTACAACAGAGATAATAAAAGAAAACATGGGCAAAACGGTCTATATTTGTAAACTGTGTTCAATGCATGCGAGTGCTGCCGTATGATCAGTCATTTCGCCGTCATCACCCAGTATATTCGCCAGAAGACGCGAATGAGAAGAACCCTCTGCAGTGAGAGAAGATCTGTCTCTGTGCGCAGCGCGCGCACGTCTCAGCGCGCAAATATTGAGTTATTTCAAGTCTTGCGTTTGAACGGATAAACTCACACAAAAAGTATGTCAACATGTCGATCTTGATGAGTATCAATCAGACAGTCTATATCCCTTAAGAGAACTTTATAAAGTTGAGAAAGACGATGCATATCTCTGTATTAGGTCTTAAAGGAGCAGTAGCCTTTACTGCTGTCTGTCAAACAAAAGATAAGGACTCACTCACTGCTCTTGACTGAATAGCTGGTTATAGCTACTTAATTAATTGAATTCATAAAAACAACTTTTTTCTTTTGTAATATTCAAATGCACTAGTCTATATCACCAGATGCGTTGGTCTGGCAAGAAGTGCAAGCCACTTCAGAGACACAGATAGTTGCGTGTTCTGAGTTAACACAATCGAGCATAAAAATAAGAAACATATCACGGGAAAATACTAAAATGGGAAGACAGTGGGAAAAGAGCTAAAATACGTGAGAAACCCGGAAAAAAAGGGAGGGTTGACAGCTTTGAGTCAATGACAGCTAGCTGGTGGTTGGACACTTTTCTTAAAAAATGCACCTGAAATTTATGCAATAAACATGTTTTTAACAAATATTTCAATTTGTTTGTGGTCTATATAGCCTGCAATTAGCCTATGCGCCCGAAGGCACGGCTTGAAGACCCAGACTCCGATTGACTTTGATTGCTAGAGTTGTTGAGTGGAGACCCAACCAATATGGCGGCGACGCTGGCTCACGCTCCAGCACGTCATGAGGTGTCTACTTATATTATGTCTATGGTGGCCTGTTTTTTATTTTTTGGTCCTTGAATCATTTACTTAACTGATTCGTTAAGAGTCAGATTCGAAAGAAGTCTTATGAACATGCATTAAAATATTCAAATCTGCTATGGTAGCCTACTACAGAAAGATTGTTTAAGCATTTCCCCACAATTTGAACCAAAAAAAAAAGATAATTGGTTCTCTTAATTGCCAAATGGTCTTTTAACAAGCTAAAGAGAAAATGACAACAATAACTCCTTAGGTAATAAAAAAAAAATTGGTAATTTTAATTCTGTATGGCTATTTTTTACACAGTCATGAGTTCTATCTTTTTTTCCCCCCACCAATGTAAAGGGAATTTCTCTTCCAACATAAGAAAACAGCCACGTGCTTAAAAGGAAACATTTCAGCAAACTAAGTACAAGTCTGTGCGTTGAACGAAAACGATTAATTCACTAAAATATTAATTCAAAAAAATAGATTCGTTTACAAACAACACACCACCAAATCAGCAACCGTCCGGGCATAAACAAAGCTCGAACGTTACGTCAAGAGATGTGGCAAGACGTAGTGATATCAAAGGTAGGTTTATATTCGCGATGAATGTATACACAGTGAATTGCTGGGTGCGTTTTGAGCAGCCGCGAGGGTTGAAACTCACCCAAAACCAGGACCATCTGCCCACACAGACAGTAATACACGTGCAGAGGTTTCTCCCCATCATCATACTCTTCCCTGTCGCGGGTGTCCGAGCACACAACACTCCGAGACACCACTTTGGGCATATTTAATTTTCCGTTTACTTTCTGTTTAAAATCAGAATGTGATATCTGGTTTCAGGCTTGTTTACTGTCCTGTTGTCGCCCATTGATGACGTCGTGTTATGTGCCGTTAGGGCAGCCCCCATATATTTTGACAGGTTTCCCCTAGAAGGCGCTGTGGCTTTCTAAAAAAAAAAAAAACTAGAACTCGTGTGTAGAAAATCTTGTATGAGGTATGAATGAGTCATGATTGATTCATGAAATATTAAGAAAGTAGTAGAACTGAGATAAAACTGAGATATAACGATGAGCAAATTCTCATTTGATAATGAAGTCAATATAATATAATCAATAATAATACATTTTATTAATAGGATAATGCACTTTAATAAAGTAATTAAAGCCATGATCTCAAAAATAAATGGCCCAAACAATTTGACATCCATTACGGGAATAAACAAAATGGATTCATTCGCCTATATCTACGTCAACTTCTTTCTTTCTTTCTTTCTTTCTTTCTTTCTTTCTTTCTTTCTTTCTTTCTTTCTTTCTTTCTTTCTTTCTTTCTTTCTTTCTTTCTTTCTTTCTTTCTTTCTTTCTTTCTGTATGATTGTGTAGCCTATGATTATCAATGATCATTCATTGGGATGTTTATTTTATTCTAGTAAATATAGTGACTCTAATATTAAAATTAGTTTAACTCGTATCCTGAGAGATTCACTAAACGTATGCTCATGTTTACTCATCTAGTTTATTTGCATCTTTTATCTTGGTCCAGGAATACTATTACTTAGCCTATTTGATACTTATTTTACATTGCACACCTATTTCATTTAAATTTTTGACCGTGTTTCCTATTATATAAAATTATTTGTTATTTGTTTGTTAAATATGTTTTATTATTTAATTTATTTCATAATTTTACTTGATTTGATTTTGCAGCACCGATTTTGCAGGAATGATTCCAATCATTCCTGGAGGATCTCCACTGAGGTCTGATCAGATATAGACTGAGCTTCATATAGTAGTTTTTACGTATATGTATATCTTATACAAACTGTGGTGTTATAAGACGTGACGTACCACCTTAATGTTTCTGCTGCTTACAGACAAACAACAGTACACATTTCTGTTGTTATTTCCCTGCCTTAACAGGGAAATTGCATCAAGGTGCCTTAAATAATATATTATTTAAGGCACCTTGATGCAATAGTTTATAGAAAGAGTGACATGGTTTTCCTTACACGATTGTGTGTTTGGAATCATGCTGGTTTGGCACTGAGTATGTTGCCATGTCCAAATATTACTATTTGTAGGATATAGACTCTCTCTCTCTCTCTCTCTCTCTCTCTCTCTCTCTCTCTCTCTCTCTCTCTCTCTCTCTCTCTCTCTCTCTCTCTCTCTCTCTCTCTCTCTCTCTCTCTCTCTCTCTCTCTCTCTCTCTCTCACACACACACACACACACACACACACACACACACACACACACACACACACACCATTTCTCAGATCTGGAACTAGCAGCTTAGGAGATACACACTCACTTTTCTCTCAGAGCACCGCGCATCATGCTTCCTCCTGTTCTCCTCCTCTCCTCTCTCTCCTTTTCCCTTGCTTTTCTTTCAGGTAAGACCCACTTTTTTTAACCTCATCTCTAACGGTATCAGATTTTTTTCTCATTCTGAACACAGGTAACCGCTGTTTGTGGTCTCAGGATACTCTCAGGCGTTGCTTTTCTCTGTTTTTCCTTTTTCATTCCATCTTTGTGGTGTTGGTGTTGGATGTAAACTGCTCAAAGAATGTGTAAATGAATACCTGTGCAGATGAATGACAGAATGAATAATCTGTTGAATAAGTTAACTTTGCCTTTTTGCACTTGTTATCAGTATGAGTATGTTGTGATTGGTTTTATAAAGGTGAGTAAATTAATATACATTTTATGATAAGCTAGTTCTAATATAAATGAGCTTCAGGCAGTAGGATGTGGTGGCTTTTAATTAATATAATTAAGAGGTTTTATATGAATACCTGTCAGTATGGCTTCTAATTGAGCTAGATTCTTGTGCTGGTTCTCCTTTTTATCTAGCACTTCTGTGAAGGGCTAGTCAGCAGAAATGATTGCACATATGCAGTTTAGTTTAATTTTAGTTTTAGTAATTTATTGTGTAATACAGAACGTGCTTGTTGACAGTGTGAGATTTCCATGTTTCCATGTTTTCATATTTACATATGATGTGATTATTTGGTCATGGTGTCATTATGTAATATTCAACCTGTTTTAGGTTAGTTTGGTGGTCTAATAGTGTCTCCTCAGACAGGTGCTAAAAGTGTGTGAGAGAGAAAAAGAGGGGGAGGTGGTGTTGAATTATTAAGTACATGTCGGAAGATTGATGAGTGCAGACACATACATTCAAAAACACACACAGCACACACTCTACAAAATTCCCCAAGGTGTTGGAAAGCAACAGCATATTTATTAACCTGTCAAGAGTTTCTCTCTTTACCCTCTGTGATATGACCTGTGTGGCATCTCTCGTGATCTCTAATCTGTAATATTTTGGGTCATGCACAGACACAAGTATCAATCTAAAATGTACTATTCCCCAAAGGATTGGACGCCGTATGCATCCTTCAATTAAATGGCAAAGAAACGAAGTAGTTTCCAGGATGAACTCTTCGCCTTAACCTAGATATCCGCTGAATTGAGCAGTGATTCTTTTAAAAACTGTTGAAAGAAATTAGTGGAAATAAGCTGAAGTGAAGTGTGGTACTGAATAGCGGCAAAGAAAGTGCCACAGCTCAATTGAGATTCACATGCATGATTAAGATTTTCAGTAATATGACAGTGCCATAAAAGGATGAATTATGAAGATGACAAAAGATATATACCCTAGACAAATGAATTGAGAGGAATGAATCTAATCAGTAAAAAAAAAGAGAAAAAAAAGAAAGAAATCCTGTTTCAGGAATTCTGGGCCACTTAAAAAACAAAAATGTGAGCCCCCAACGACCTCCACTCATATCATATACATGCTTTAAGATATAGGCATGGAGGCCCACATCTGGTGCAATGCACCTATTTCTAAAACCAGAAAAATAAATGAATGCAAATAAAGGTTATTGCTTTTATTTTATATGCAAATGTGTATATAAATATTATCAGGACAATGGCATTAAGTGATTATAACTTCTTGTTTAAACTCACCAAGCAATTATGCACCATAACTAACAACAAATAAATTAGTCCAGTGCCATTATAAAATAAACCAAAAAAAAGTAAAATGTCTTTCCAGGCAGTCTGATGTCTAACAGCTGAGAAAAATACTCCGAAATTAAAATGCAGTCAGATGTCAAATAAACCCACTTAATTTTCTCTCTGTCGTAATTTTCTATGATGATGATAATGTGCTATTTTTTTAATTTATTTTTTTAAAGCTAATAATGTATCCATCAGTAGCAACGGACTGTTTTCCCGTTTTCTTGACAATATAGGCGACTGTTAAAAATATCACATCAGAAGCCGGCAAGTCTGTAATGTACACGTATATCTATTTTTCTACATGTTATACACGCACCAACGAACTAATAAAAGACAGGAACTTTGAGCGCGTAATCGAACGGTGCGCGCCGTGCGGTGTGACAGCTACTGGAGCGCGCGCCGCGTATGTCTGCTTTTATTAGGTGTCTTAGTCCAGCGTTAGTAAATCGGGCAGCGAAAAGATCGGGGCACGGTACGGTACCCCATCATCACATTGACTCCCTGGCTACAGCGCACTAACCTGTCATGTTACATTTTGATAGACGGATAAAGCTATTTTCTGGCCTCCCTCTCTTTTTCATGACGTCACATGTATCCCATCAGATTTTACCCGACATTTTCAGTTTCACTTCTACTGTAACAGCTTTGAATCTGATTGGTTCTGTTCACTTATTAACCATAAGACGAAACCATTATAGGGAGGGGCAGAGACGACATTTGGAAAACTTCTATTACTTTGTCTACATGTTTTTTGTGGTTTTAATTTGAGTCTCAGGCATACAAATGTATAAATTATTATAAGGGCATGTGTAGAATAACAACTGAATTTAGTGGGCCATCTGGGCAATAGGGAGTCTCCTATAAATGCCACCATCTTTCACCCTACTAGTGAAGGCCCTGTTATTGTGGTGATAACACTAACTGAGTAATAACTACTTACCCTGAAGAACCCTGTCAGAGCTATGAAAAGGCATGTACTGTATAAAGCTATAGGCACTTTTGAAAGTGCCAACACCTTTACTTTAGGATTACAACAGCTAACTGACTTGGTTAGTACTAACTAGGTTAATATCCTCAAAGGGGCATGGTATTACCTTATTTACTCCAGAATGGTTAATAGTACCTCAAGGGTACATACACCAATCAGGCATAACATTATGACCACCTTCCCAATATTGAGCCCCCTTTTTCTGCCAAAGCAGCCCCTGACCCGTTGAGGCATGGACAGGACTCCACTAGACCAGTGGTTCTCAAACTTGTGCTGGGGACCCTTCACCACTGCACAATTTATATGTCTCCCTCATCAGACACACATAATTCAAGTCTTGCAGGCTCAACTAATGAGCTGAGGAGTTAATTCAGGTGTGGTAGATGAGGGAGACATACAAAATGTGCTCTGGTGGGGGGTCCCCAGGACAGGTTTGAGAACCACTGTACTAGACCCCTGAAGGTGTGCTGTGGTATCTGGCACCAAGGTGTTAGCAGCAGATCCTTTAATTCCTGTAAGCTGCGAGGTGGGGCCTCCATGGATCGGACTTGTTTATTCAGCACATCCCTCAGATGCTTGCCTGGATTGAGTTCTGGGGAATTTGGAGGCCGTCAACACCTCAAACTCGTTGTTGTGCTCCTCAGATCAATCCTGAGCCATTTTTGCTTTGTGGCAGGGCGCATTATACTGCTGAAAGAGGCCACAGCCAGCAGGGAATACCATTTCCATGAAAGGGTGTACATGATCTGCAACGACGCTAAGATAGGTGGTACGTGTCAAAGTAACATCCACATGGATGGCAGGACCCATGGTTTCCCAAAAGAACATTGCCCAAAGCATCACACTGCCTTCATCGGCTTACCTTCTTCCTATAGCGCATCCTGGTGCCATGTGTTCCCCAGGTAAGCAATGCACATGCACCAAGCCAGCTACATGGTGTAAAGAAAAACGTGATTCATCAGACCAGGCCACCTTCACCTTCTACTCTTGTTTGTGGTCCAGTTCTGATGCTCACGTACCCACTATTGCCCCATACGCAACAAACTGTGATGCACTGTGTATTCTGAAACCTTTCTATCAAAACGTAGCTTCTTGAGCAATTTGAGCTACAGTAGACCGTAGAGTATAGATATCTGTTTGATCGGACCACACGGGTCAGCCTTCGCTCCGCACATGGATCAATAACCCTGTCGCTGGATCCCCAGTTCTTTTTTTGGACCACTTTACTGACTGTAAATACTGACCATTGCAGACTGGGATCACCCCACTAGAGCTGCAGTTTTGGAAATGCTCTGACCCAGTTGTCTGGCCATCACAATTTGGCCCTTGTCAAACTCGCTCAAATCCTTACACTTGCCCATTTTCCTGCTTATAAAACATCAACCCACCCACTAACAGGTGCCGTGATGAAGAGATAATCAGTGTTATTTACTTCACCTGTAAGTGGTCATAATGTTATGCCCGATCAGTGTATAACTAGGTAATAATTCAGAGGTAGTTATAACATTTTCTTCTTCAGGCTATTGCCACATTCTACCACATTATTTCTGATAGTGGGTCTAAACAGTTCCAAAGAATTCAAATGATCTCCCTTAAAATTAGGCTAGAGATTTTTTTTCACATGTGTGTAAGTGTGACAAACACATTTCAGTTTCAGAGCCACACAGCAAGTCAGATATCTCTCTCTCTCTGTCTACAGCAGGTTGAGGTTTTGGTTAGCTAATTGAGTTTTGTGCGGTTCAGGGGAGACAGACTTATCCTCTACGTGACTGACTTACCGTCCATGATGTCAGAGTAGTGTATCGGGAAGGCAAACGAGAGGATTGTTCAAGTGTTTATGTGTGTGTGAATGGAGAGAGAGAGAGAGAGAGAGAGAGAGAGAGAGAGAGAGAGAGAGAGAGAGAGAGAGAGATGAGAGGAGAGAGAGAGAGAGGAGAGAGAGAGAGAGAGAGAGAGAGAGAGAGAGAGAGAGAGAGAGAGAGAGAGAATGAGGAGTGCACCTGTCCCTTAGATTTGATGAGGATGTGTAGAGTTGTCTGTGCAACATGACAGTGGCTCCCAAGGGCTTCAGGTTAGACCAACATCTGCTTTATATTCTTCCTGCAGGCAGAAAGAGAGACCATTGAATGGAAAATGGTGTAGATGAAAAGAAGAATAAAGATTAATGGATGGACAGTGACAAGGTTTCTGTAAAAGAGGCTAAGAATAAAAGCAATAGATGAAACCATTGATTTCTATGATGTCAGAGTGGTACAACCATGAACGTTGTCTCATTGGCCATGAGGAGAGGAACACATCTATAGTAGAGCAAGCTCATTGTGGGGGAAAACGGATCTTGGTCATAAATATTTTGTCACCGAATATTAGAATTTTAATGTAATTGTAATGTTAGAAGTGACAGTAACATAGAAGTGAATTAGTGAATGAAGAGATAAATAGGCAAGCTACATACCATCTAAATGTTTTTTTTCCATATTGAAAAATACTAATAATAATTCAATAATGTAGTTTTGCCATATAATGAACATGTTGTAGATCAGTCATTCAGGCTCAACAAACCTCCATGACTTAAATCAATTCATAACTTTTAAAGCTTTTCATTGTTATTGGTTATTCATTAATTTTAACAACTTTAATTAAAAATCCCTTCCCTCACAATCTGATGTGATACATCATGTTCTTCAGTCACATACTGGCAGAAAAGCTTATTGTACTTCAGCTGTCTTTTGCACATTTTCAATGGATTTTCATAAACCTGAAATGCACATGCTGTTTTATCTCCCAGTTGCTTCAATAAAAACTTCTCAGTCCAAATACCAACCGAAAGATATGTTATTGTAGAAGAAACTTTTTTTTTACTTTTTTTTTACTTGAGAAAAACTACATTTATTTCCCTTGTATGATTCTAGTTCAGGCACTTTTTCATTTAGTTTTCAATAAACTGTAATCCTGGCTGGTAGACTTGCAGTTGTTACTTTAATATTGAAAGCAACTGATACCACTGGTTTGAAGCGGTTCATTGGCAGGGGTTGTGTTTCTGAGGAGTTTAATATTACATATTGAAAATGGATTATTATAAATTGTAAAATGTCATGCATCCAAGGTGTTACTTCATAGCTGCAGAGTCATGTCACGGGTTCGAGAAACACTCTATGATCCTGTCATGAGGCTGAGAGGTCACGCGAGTGGTGGCAGGGTTACCTCAAACCAACTAAAGTCTTCCATCAGTCACGTGACCTACCTGCATCATGAACTCTGACCTCTAGAAGAGTACCAAAAGGGACGGCAACAACATCAGCAGCACACAATTCAGTTTGGCATCATTACAGCACATTAAAGCAAGAGTGATTTTTTTGGCTGGGATGACTGTTTTGTGCATTGGCATGAATCGGAAATAGCGGTGGACCACAAACCACAAACAAACTGAATAAGAACAAGACAACTCTTAAATAAAGGATAAAATGGTTAACCATGTAACAACACAAAGCATTTCAATATCACAATGAAATCTGTTTACAAGATAATATTTATAAGGGTAATATTTATAAATGAGTTTAAAATAAATTAATTTTTTCATGCTGAGACAGGTTGTCCTGTCCTCACGCCAATAAATTCACCATCAGAGAAGAAAAGAGATGTCGCCTCAAGAGAGGGGAAGTTGATTAGTTGATTAAAGCTTATGAGGGCACTTGAATGGACCCTTTTCAAACTGTGACTGATGTGTTTTATCAACATTGCAATTTAGGTGTTATCAACATTGCAAATCTAGTAAAGTTTATAACATTTGTATCATTTTATTATAAAAAAAAGTACACATTTATAACGCTATATTTTGTGCTATATTACCTTGGCGGAAAAATAAAATAAACACTGGGTGTTTCTAATACTGCGGGAGTGACAGCAAATGTTTCTACCGTTGAGGGGTGACGGCAAATTTGGCATCTTTCTTTCTTCTGACTGCTGTAATCAGCAGAGGTGGACACAACTCTATTACTTGAGTAAAAGTAAAAGTACTACTGGTCAAATATTACTCCGTTACAAGTGAAACTTGTAAAAACTGATTTTTACTCAAGTAAAAGTACAGAAGTATTTGTTTTCAAAAGTAAAGTACTTAAGTATAAAAGTAAATTTCCTTTTTTATGCCAATGCATTATTTTATTATTGTTGTATAAATGCACATTATGCCATCATGGTTTAAGTCATTCAGTGATGCTCCATCTGACATACTACCATACGACTAACTAAAAACTAATTTAAATACTTGTATAAGTTACAAAGCTGCTGTCACTTTAAGGCAGAATGCACGGATCCAATACACTGATACACTTCTGATATTCTCCCAACTTTACTCTTCTCTTTCTCCCAGACGTTTATATTTGAAATATTTTATAAGACATGCACCAAGTGTATGCCAACTAAACTTATCTTGATTTTTTTTTAACTGAAACATACTTTCAAAGTATGGCTATGGGTGCACACACTTGTGCCTAAGAACCGTCTTCTTCCATTTTGGTATAAACTGATCAGTGTTCAAAAAAGGTTGGGGAAATGTATATGACTATAAGAGTGATTCCTGATAGACTGTCTGAAACAACAACAACAAAAAAAACCTTTTAAAGAAGGAAAAAATCATGCACCGACTTTCAGAGCTGTTACAGAAATGACTTTCGACCTAGATAGAAATGTAGTGGAGTAAAAAGTACGATATTTGTCTTTTAAATGTAGTGAAGAAAAGTCATAATTTTCCAAAAAAAAATAATAATACTCCAGTAAAGTACAGATACTCAAAAAGTGTACTTAAGTACAGTACTCAAGTAAATGTACTTAGTTTCTGTCCACCTCTGGTAATCAGTCTATCTAGATTTTTTTCCTCTTTTAGAAAGTTGTGGAAATGCTATCGTGGATTTGTCTTTTTCTATTGCTGTCGCCCGTTGTCTCCCATTCACTAGGGGATCGTCTCAATCAGCCTTGGTTCAGTTAACGGGGCACTGATCAGGACATTAGGCAATTGGCTGACTCCCTGAGCCCTGTCTACTGAACTAGGAAGCTGATCGAGACGCACAGTAGAAATTTACCCAACTATGACGACTTCTGCGTCTGAGGACCCTGGAAATGGGAAAAGGGTCTGTTTTAAAAAAAATGATGTGTACAGATAATACTACACTAGTCTTTTAAAGCTGCACTATGTAACCTTTCTGTCCAGTCAAGGGCGCCTATTCAAAACTAAGGTGTAGTTTGATGAAGCCAAGTTTGAGCTCAGAATCTTGGGCGTGAATTTTTCAGGCGTGACTTTTTACTGCGCCTCTCAAAAGTGCTATTCCGCCATACATTATAGTTATTCTTTTAGCCCGCGTATAGAAAAGCGCCACTTTTATTTTGTTTCACCAAACTATAACCATTTAACTATTCGTGTAACTGTATTTAAACGTAGAGGTGTTTGGTCGCTTCTAACTTGATCTCTGTTTGGTACCATAGTGAATGAACTGGGCTTATTGGGCTAAGCTTAATTCTATCAGATCGTCACTGCGCGTCAGAGAGATTAAGAGCACACACTGAGATGAGAGAGGTATGTAACAACTCGTCTTAGGTAAGGGAATAACAGTTAATATGAAAAACTGCGGAGCATCTCTTTAAAATTGCAATTTTCTCACAATTTACAAATAGTTGGAAACATTTGGGATATTGTAAGAACTAAACTGAACAAAATATATAACACTCGCCTGGTGGTTTTTGGATATTTTATTGTAAAAATCCTGCATAGTGCAACTTTAAATGTATAGATTTTCACTTTAAATGTGTATGCCTATGTTTCACTCGTATGCAACATCCACAAAAGAATAAGCAGAAATAAAGAGGAAAAAAAAGAATTGGAGGGCAAACATTAAAAAAAAATGTTGGCACCATACTTGGTTGTTCAATTATTAGTGTAACTGTATTTAAATATGGGAAATGTGGAGGTGTTTGGTCGCTTCTAACTTGATCTTTGTTTGGTACCATATATAGTGAATGAACTGGGCTTAGTGGGCTAAGCTAAATGCTATCAGGCAAAATTTAAACATTAAAAATCAAGGTCAGTAGTTTATGTTATGTGATCTGTGAATCTGTTTTGCTGGTTGATTGGTTCAGTCAGGACTGTTTGAGATTCAGCTCTCAGCTGGATTTGATCAATTCTGGAAGACAGATTCTCAAATGTCCATGGTATTGTATTTATTTATGGGATATCCAGGTTTTTTTATGCTGCTTTGTATTACTTTTCAGACTGAATAAAAATGTACTTCATTGAACAGTCAAAAATTGAACCCATGTCTGAGCAGACTTTACCTTGTTTCAGTGCATTCATGTGTATGTGTGTAGATTCTTCAGGTTCTGATATGTGTCCATTGGGTCAGTTTCCTTGTGGGAATCTGTCGGTGTGTTTGCCTCAGCCGCAGCACTGCAACGGGCAGCAGGACTGTCCTAATGGAGCAGATGAAGAGAACTGCGGTAAGACTGCGGGCAAAAGCGCACAAAGACACACGTGCCATCTGAGCACAAAGAATAGATGCAGTCACAAGCACACGCACTACTGCAAATCATATTGCCATAAACACACACACACATATCCATTTAGAATATGAATACTGTGAATATAAATGGCATTATCAAAATATCTGTGTGTGTTGTAGTGGATAACAGTGGTTGGCCTCATCTGTTTGATGCATTCATGAAAACAAGGGTCCAGGAGTCAAAAGAGTGCAGTGAGTATTGTCTCTTGTTCTCTGTTTCTCTGTCTGTCTCTGAATGTGCTTGTGAATTGTTTACAGGATAAACACCTAAAGACAAACACGAAAAGCCGATTATGTTGTGTTAAACCTTGCACAGTGTTAGCTCTCTAATCTTGATTTTGAACAGAGACTTTGAACACAGTTCTCATTTGATTTAAAACCTTGTTTATTTGCCAGTGCTCGTCTTTCAATATCTTTTGTATTATACTCCTAAACCCAGGACTGTGAGATACTTAACAGCACTCTGTTAGATAGAACGGATCCACTGAATGTTATTATTGGGTTTTATCAATATGTGTTTGATTTATTCTATAGGTGTTATCGTGGTTTTATTTGGTATGAGTATTATATATTTGAGGTTATAGTTTTTATTTGATCTTTTTCACTTTATTTATTTTTGCCTTTATATAACAGGACAGTCAAAGACAATAACAAGTGATGGGCACTTCCTTTTATATTTAGAGGGGGGGGGGGGGGGGATGCTGTTTCATGCATACTGAGCTTTTTACACTGTTAAAGACTTGGATTCCCATCCTAAATATAGACAAGGTTTCAAAAACTAATGTTGGACGTTTGATGGAGTATTTCTGTGTCAAAAATACTCCTTCCGGTTTCTCACAAGTTTCTGAGAGTTTTTTCGAGTATGAGTCCGCTTGACGTCGACAGAACGGAATGTCCTTGTATGGGCCGTACGGGCTCTTCTCCCAAAAGGGTGCGCGCACGTGACTAGAGCGAGAGAGGAAATGCACGCCCCAAAAACACTGCTCTCAGGTGCAGATCCACTCGTCCGTGAACACTTCTGTCGAGCCGCGCGCCGCGCTCCACTTTATTCCTACGGGTGACGTCAAGCGACTTCAACGCTTCAGCCCAGCATTCCGGGAAGGCAGCGCTGCATTTGAACCGATTTGAACACAGAAATGACGGGAAGCTTCCCATCATCATGCTTCAGTCGTGTCGCAAAAGTGGATCTCCACGGTCACTGCTGTCACAGGACTTCACAAAATCAACAGTTACCAAAGAAGTGTGTTTTTGACGGAGCGGTCCCAGCGATAAAGGTTCACGGTCGTGCTTTGGAAACAGGCGGTGAGTAAAACTGCTTCAAATGTCTATGTCGTTGGCTATCGTGGCGTAAGTAAACATCAGTAAACAACACGATCGTGTATAGTTAATTTATCAATGGAGCATGCGATCTATGGTGTGTTTAAATACCTAGCGTTCTCACAAAGCGTGCTTCTTCATTCAAACGGACTCCATTGTTGTCCTATGTATAACGTTACACTAGTCTGACGTGCAAAACCGTTTTGCTTGCTACTGCTAAGGTTTAGTCGCATACAATAGTCCATAAACTGCGAGTAAACACACACAAATGTTGACAGGCCACTAAATACAGTACATACCACAGAGACGGACGTCCTGCTGTTGTTGCTTCCCCTGTACAAATGATTTCCGCCTCCGGATCTGATTCTGGATCATATATGTATTTGTTGAATCTGATTGATAGCTATGGTTTATTTAGGGTATTGTTTTCTTCTCCAAGCTTGAGGACGTCACCGCTTTGTGTGCACTCTTTCTTTTATAAATATAATAATTCTAAAGACTTTTCGGAGATATGAAGGATGCAATACTACTCTATAGGTACTCAAGATTGACATGAGATTGACTGAAACTAGTGTGTGTGTCGCACTCCCCCCATAGGGTAAACAGAATAGAACAAACATGATGTATTGCAGATATCATTAATGTTGGAAACAAACATTTTAAATGTTTTTATGGCTATCATCAGACCAAGCTTAATTTAAGACTGAACATTGGTCTGGGGAGTCTGCTGTGTATTTCCTCCTGCAAAAGAGGCTTGATCAACAAGTATTACTCAAATGACTGTATGCAATTGGATAGTCCTTCAACCAATCAGAGCACAAAAGTTGTGATAAATAAGCATAATTCAAATTACTCTGTACGCAATTGGATAATCCTTCAACTAATCAGACCACAAGAGGCGTAATCAACAAGCACAGATCCGTCACTTCTCTATCCATCATTGTGTTAAACCCGCCAATAGCGCTCCAGCTGGAGAAGCCTGTCTGTGATTTTTTCCTGCAAAAGTGTGACAGAAGCAGAACAAATGAATGTACAGGTTTCCAGACTGAGTTGCAGGGCGAAATCAAATCGCCGGCAGATCAGGCTGGGTTTACCCAGTCTAATTAAATTAACAAAATAATTCAAGAATTTAGTCAGATCCAAGGGGAATTAGCATACCAAATCCTGACTGACAAGAGGAGGAGCTGGGGATGGAGGAGGGTTAATGAGCTCTGGAGAAATGCAATAGCTGCTGATGGTACTGAGGATCTAATATATGTATGCCAGGGTTGCCATGTTTTCACAACAAAACCTGCCTAATTGCAACTCAAAACTAGCCCAAACTCGACTACCACTCCCTGGTAAAAAATGCATTCTGGGGGGTAAAATATATGCTTTTTGCCAGGGTTCCCTACTACAATTAGCATTTCCAGGGCTAAATATCACATAAATGAGATAACTTTAACCCGCTGACATGAAAAACAGCCCACGGCAACAGTGTTAAAGTAGCCCAATTCTGCGGGAAAACTGGGGAAACACTGATGTATGCTGTGATTGACGTTGTATTCCTATAGGTAGACATGATCAGCTGACAGCCAGCTGATGCAAGTTTGACTGATGTGACCTGCCAGAACTGAAACTATACACTTGATATTCCTTTTCCCATTTGTTTCAATTTTAAATTTGGTAAAAACTTAAAATATCTGTCACAAATACTGGGCAGCTTAAGAAGACTTGGATAAAGAGACTTTATTGAACACAGAGAATCAACAGTAAATACTGACTATAGCCCAGGTGAAAGAGACTATAAAATGTATTAAAAAGTGTATTTGTATTGTACTAAAAACATACTCAAGTACATTTTTTTATGTGTTTAATAGTAGGACCTATGTCTTTTTAACCTGGGAGGACAAAAACAGATTTGTAGAAACTAAGGCCTTATATACAGTAAATGATAACAAAACAAGAAACAAGGACGAGAGCTCAGGAAATCAGAAGTGAGAACGAAACCAAAACAGAACATGACCATTACATTACCTTTCTAAAACAACATTGCATGATACTTCTCATATGACAGAGTAGAACATAGGCTAACTGTGAGTCTTGAATCTTCAAGAACTCAAAGAGTTGTTTGTCCCTCTTTTATCTTTGAGTGCTAGAAAGAAGGACACGGGCAGGCAACGTGTTTAGTTTGGTGAATATATTGGACACGCCTCATTGTCTCACTTCTGAAGATCAGTTTGTTTTCTAAACCGCAAACAACAAACTGTTTTAAACTCTGCAACAAACCAATCCGTCACACTTCTGATTTGATTATAAAAACTTCTTAACAAATTGGCCTAAATTAAAAACTTAACAAAAAGAGACATTAGCCTAGATGAAAGGGTGGGAAGGAAAAGAAGGAGCGAGAAATTGAAACTTGACATCTCTCACAGTGTGAATTAATGAGTTTTGCTGACTAAAATAAACCGCAAAGGGACAGTGGTGGAAGATTACTTTTATTTCGTAGTGATAGTGAGACCTCTATTTCAGTGGATGCAGGGGGATGCTCAAAATAAATAAATGTTTATTCATCAAAGAAAAAATTATCTGTAAAAAAAGTTCTTGAAATGGACAAAAGTTATTTTAAATTGTAATAAGTTTTCACGAAATTACTGCATTTAGTAGATTTTTCATCAAAAAAATAAGATTAAAATATTATTCAGACCCTGAACTTTGCACAGTATCGTATATTATTAAACATAATCAATTTTGGTATTAGCTGTGCTTGTATATAATTAAAAAGCTTCCCCGAAGTGTCACAGATGTGGCTGCTGAGTGGACTAACTTGCTGCAGGGGTATTCAGCATTCAGTAACATTAATTTATATTCAAGCTAATGTTAAAGAAGCGCAATGTTTCATTGTCCCATGTAATTGCGCAATTTGCTGACTTTGCTCCGTTGAGAGTCAGGGTCATATTAGAGCCATTTGTGTATGACCAGAGGGCAAAAGTGGAGACATGCTGCAGCCCTCCGCAGAAGCAAATACTCATCTTGAGTATCTCGTTTTCATGTAAGATGCATTACTGCAGTGCAGCATATAAAAAAGGACATGGCCTGAGGGAGGAAAAGCTAGGTTCAGGTTGTTTTATTGTGGAAGCAAAGCACACGTTTTGCTTGGGGACAGTTATCCTGGAGTCTGATGATCTGACACATACTCTCAACAGACTGCAAATAGACTGAGCTAAATGAAGTCACCAGGAAGGTCATACTGACTTGGGTTTAGAGCAACTCCATTAATAAGAATTTGAACATTTCCGCACAACTTTATTACAATTAAATCTCATTTTCAGAAAAGTGTTTGCCTTCTTTCTACCTCCCAGTTTACACCCATTACATTCGGCTGCCAAGAGGGCTGGTGTAATAGACTGACCTTATTGCCATTATTACCCAGCATTACATGGGTAGGACTGAGGGACAATCTAAAGGAAAGATCGATGGAAAAATTGGATGATAGTGGCGACATATACTTCCAAGGGAAATACTTATTATTAGCTTGGCGCCTGCCCTTTCCCATCGCCGATCACTGAAGACACCAACTGTTTCAGACAACTAATTTTATTTTCTATAGAATAAGCAATCAAATGTTGTATTCTCATCAAAGAAAGATAATGGCTTTTTCATTTAGAGAGTGTGTATACTTCTTTTGTACAACTGTATATAGGGTTTTAAAAAAAGCCTAAATAAGAAAATCCCCTTGTGGGACCCCCTTCCTGTAAAGACATTGATCAGGCATAATATTATTTAATTTTAATCTAATATTTTGTTGGTCCCCCTTTTGCTGCCAAAACAGCCCTGACCCATCAAGGCATGGACTGCACTAAAACTCTGAAGGTGTGCTGTGGTAGCTAGCACCAAGATGTTAGCAGCAAATCCATTAAGTCCTGTAAGCTACGAGGTGGGGCCTCCATGGATCGGACTTGTTAGTTTAGCACATCCCACAGATGCTCGATTGGATTGATTTCTGGGGAATTTGGAGGTCAAGTCAACACTTCAAACTCACTGTGCTCCTCAAATCATTCCATGGTTCCATTTTTGCTTTGTGGCAGAGTGCATTATCCTGCTGAAAGAGGCCACAGCCACCAGGGAATACGGTTTTCATGAAAGGATACATGATCATGCTTTAGCTGTCAGAAAAATGGCTACAGATTTGTCTCTAGAATTACTTGGTATGCAGAGGAGTTCATAGTCGACTCAATGAATGCAAGGTGCGCAGGTCCTGTGGCTGCAGAACAACCCTCCATCTGTGTGCTAAACAATTGGAATGAAGTGTTTGTGCTGATATGCTGTGTTTGGTTTTCACAAACATGTTATGGAAAAATATCTCCACTTTGGTCTCATCTAGAGGGAATAGGCTTTCTTTTTACGCAAAGATTGTTTCTGTAATTTTAGTTTTTTTCTGTCACGCTGATGTATGCTTAAATGTTTTTTTTTTTTTTTTAAATAAGTTTGGTTTTAGTTAGTTAATTGATGCTATAAAAACGGGGATATGATCATAACAGACTGATTCACTTAGGAAGACACTTTTTGGGAGATTGTCTGGACAAGATTGGAGCTTTAAATTTATTTTCTACATTTCCATAAGTGAGAGTGCGTCATCCATCTTTTTCAACAGTCTATGTTTCTTATAGCCTATACATAAAACTATAGAATTCATACGAGTTTTTGTGAAATGAGGGGACATTTCATATGTGTAATGGTTTTTATGCCATATAAACCGCATTTTCTAAAAAATAAACTCGATCTGTATGATTTATAAGCCTTAAAGTGGGGACATGAATAATGTCCTTATATTTCACCCTCCTCTTGTAATACCTATGTCATACCCATGTCATTATACACATTTGTGTAGTGATATTTCACAAAAACAAGCACACAGTCACACACACGCACACACACACACACACACACGCACGCACGCAGGCACACACACACACACACACACACACACACACACACACACACACACACACACACACACACACACACACACACACACACACACACACACACACACACACACACACACACACACACACACACACACACACACACACACACACACACAGCATACTGTAGACTGCTGATATGTGTGTGTTTCTGTTAAGTTTATTATTGTTAAGTTTTTTGCCCACATACCCCAGTGTGAAAACCCCAGATTATACAGTTATTCAGTGGAACAACAAAACGGTCACATACTGTTGGTGAATGGCTGGTGGGGCCTGTCAGAGGCGGTCTTTCTAACTGCAGATGTTATGCAGCACTTAATGGGATTTCCTCCTAGTTATGCTTGTCTCTCCAGAGCTTTGGGCATAATGTTAGCGATAGACTGCTGCTGCTTTCAGGAGGAAGCTGTCCTGTGTGGGCTGAGAGGGGCTCCCAGGGGTTCGATACTGCTCACAACACTGTACTGTAAAACCTGACTGAGTTCTAAAGAGGATGGCCCTGGTGGGATTGCTGTTTTAAGTGCATTGTAGAGAAAATGTAAAAAATAAAATAAAAAAGTACACAAACTACTTATCTTGTACTTATCTTTTAAGGACATTGAACAATTCTGAAACAAAAGTGACTGAAGTGACAATTATATGTTTCAATCACAGATGATAATAAAGAGAACAAAGTTCTGAAGTGCAGCTTTCATTACAGTTTTTTTTTTTTTTGGATTGCTTACACTAAATTTAAAAGTAGTACACAATTAGCAAAACCTTAAACTCAAGAAGCAAAACATCAGCCCATATTTACACAACTATAAGCACATTGTCAACCTTACACTTGTTGCAAAACTCTACACACAGTGATTTGTAAAACACTAAACACACTTAACATACATTACACACAAAAATCTATCATGAAGTCACTTCCTTGCAATACCAAAGCACTGACTGTCAAATTACCGCACCGTCCCACCAATTGGTTCAACACAGTCATCAGCTGTGCAAACACTTGTTTGCTTACAGTTTTTGCCCGTTGCTTGAACACTATAGACCCATGCTAAGACTAAAGTAACACAACTTGAAGCTTTTGTTACCATACCTCAATCACAAACCCATACCTTAAACAAAAGCGCTGCTTTGGACTCTAGTTGCAATTCTGCAACACAATTATGGCTTTATGCAACACACTTGGTACTGCATACACTCTATTTCATACATAAGACACTTTGTTCAAAAATGAAATCTCAGGGTGCCATTTGGAAAGCACATGTATCCAAAATACAATACACATCGTGTAATTGCAACCACTCAAATACATACCTGAAGGCACTTACTTGCTAAACTGAACACCAATCAGCCAACCACAAATAGGTCTCAGTTAAGCCATTTTGAGAACTTTGCATTGAGAGAGAGAGAGAGAGAGAGAGAGAGAGAGAGAGAGAGAGAGAGAGAGAGAGAGAGAGAGAGAGAGAGAGAGAGAGAGAGAGAGAGAGAGAGAGAGAGAGAGAGAGAGAGAGAGAGAGAGAGAGAGAGAGAGAGAGAGAGAGAGAGAGAGATAGAGAGAGAGAGAGAGAGATCTATATCCCACAGATAGTAATACTTGGACATGGCAACATACTCAGTGCCAAACCAGCATGATTCCAAACACACAATCGCGTAAGGAAAACCATGTCACTCTGTCTATAGACTATTGCATCAAGGTGCCTTAAATAATATATATTGACTATACACAGCAGAACAATATTTCAGATGATATTAGAGCATTGGTGGTTGATGTGGTATGGCTCTGACAGTGAGGGAAGCTGGGCAGAGAGTCCACACACATCTAAGCCAGTTCAGAGTTGCATCCATCATAAGGACCTTCAGATTGGAAAACAGCAACTCTCCATTCCAGACGGTATCTATCTACATACGGTACCGTATCACACTACTGTATTGCTAGTTGGCTACTCCTCCTTTAGTAACAATTTATTTTTTATTTTTTGCGTAACACACAGTACAGTGCATAGCACTGTACCATTGAGCTTGTACTGTAGTGTGAAGTATAGTACTGTGATGTACAGTATTATGTCATTTGTAACCTTTCAGCACTTTTATTTTTGGTTGTTGTGAAAACCTTTGTTGGAAAAAAAGAACAGAAACTGTAAGTGTTGCATTGCTTCACAGAATGCTAACTGATGAACCGAATAAAAACAGTGAAAATTAAAGACTTCCATGTTTTTATATAAAATAGACTAGTGTGTTGATGAAAATGATACAGACTTGTATTCAGATGATGCAAGTCTGTATCATTTTGTCTTCAGAGTTACATTTTGACAAAGGAATGCTAGGTTTTGATAGCAGAGTTAAGGTTTTGATAGAAGAGTTTCAGTTTGACACAGATGTGAATGCGATATTTCCCAGTGTTGTGTTGTGTTTACTTGTGTGCAGATTTTTGGTGCAATGACCGAAGTTTTGCAAAATGTGTTCAAGCAACGGGCAAAAACTGTAAAACCCATCTGTATTTAAAGGGATAAATATCTTGTTGTTCTGTATAAACCTGAATAAATGTCTTTGTTCTGCTGTACACAAAGGGAGATATTTGGAAGAATGTTTGTAACCAAGCAGATCTCAGCCCCCATTGACTATCATAGGAAGGAAAAAAATATTATTGTAGTCAATGGGGGCTGAGATCTGCTTGGATTTCTTGTGGCTGTCAAAATATTTTCAGTCAAAGCCGATTTTTATATTTTTATTCTTTTCAGGGAAAATAGAAAAACAGAAAAGCTATTTTGCAGTGTTGCAGACAAAAAGGATTATACATATAGATTGTACACGTTAGATAGAGTAAGCATAAAGCAGCTAGAGCAACATCCTTTAATGATGACAGTGAAATAGTACAAAAATCATTACAATTTAGAGGTTGGGGTATAATGTAGATCATTGAGCATATTATTATTAACATATTAAATGTTTTGTGCAACACATGGTGCAATATATGTGTAATATATGTAGTCTGTACAGGTATGACATGCAGGGTTGAATTGTGACTCAGTAGAAAGAAAATGCTCTCATAAATGTTCCTTATAGCCTCAGTCTGACATGTGGTCTTTCCCGTGATGTACTGGCCAGTTTTTACTATCAGTTACAAGGCTTTCATATCGGCACCGAAACAACCTTTAAAGCCTGGATAGTGAGTTTGTCACTCTCTACAAGCCCTGTGGAACAATGGTGTGACGAAATGTTCCTATGCAAAGTTAGTCGATTAGGATGTGATTGTTATGTAAGGTTGTGTTGAAAGCAATGCATCTTGACGTATGGGTCTTTATTTTCCAGGTGACTGAGTGTGAGATGGATAGTGGTTGTTATGGCATTTTCGGTTGAGTGGTTATTTCTGTAGGTGTTCTTGTGAAGGTCCAGCACAGCTGAGATGGAGGCTTTGATACATTGCCATGACCTGCTGCTCAAAGCACTTCATAGCAATGAAAGTGAGTGCCAAGGGGGAATATTCAGTCAGGAAACTTTCACTGGAGTGATGCTCAACTTTAAGGTTGACGCCAGTGCTGGATACAAATCCTGTAATTGAGTTCAAGTACAAAATGTTAAAAGTATCAGAGTCCTCTAAAGAGCAGAGATTTCTACTTAAGCAAATTCAAAAGTTTGTGGCAAAAGTACTTGAGCCCTTTATTTATTTATTTAGCTGGTTAGTTAATATACTCCATAATCCTGCTTAAAATATATATCTGAAAAGAGAGGTCTCAGTCTGACATTATTATGAATTAGTATAGTAGAGTCAGCTTTCTTTAGCTCCGAGAATCGTGTTACTTCTGGTTCTTGGTTCATCCTAAATTGGCCAGGAATAAACAGCAATTTGTACAGTTGAGATCAATGCATTTGGATCAGTCAAATTCACAGATTAATAATAAATAGCCTATGATATGTAAATCGGTTTATCCTATTTATTTAAAAGAAACTGTTTAAAAGAATGCTTCATTCACAAATTGGACATTTCTGAAGTTCTGAAGTCTTGTAGCAGGTTGGCTCTTGGAGTAATTTGGAGGTGGGGGGTGGGTGAGTCAAATTTTCTGTTGACTCACTGTGTGGAAACTTTCCATTGACTTGTTGTGTGGAAATTTTCCGTTGACTTACTGCATGGAAACTTTCTGCTGATTCACTGTGTCGAAACTTTCCATTGACTTGTGTGGAAATGTTCTGTTAACTTACTGCGTGGAAACTATCCACTTTCTAGCCACGTGAAGAAGTAGCCAGTTTCTTGTTACGTGAAGAACTATCCTCTTCTTATTTTGTAGAAACTATCTACTTTTTCATTGCATGAAAGACTATACACTTTCTCGCTGCGTGAAGAACTATCCGTCTTGTCGCTGCGAGAAAAACCATCCGCCTTGTCGTTGTGTGAAGAACCATCCGCCTAGTCGCTGCGTGAAGAACTATCCGCTTTCTTGTTTTGTAAAGAACTATCCGCCTTGTCGATGCGTGAAGAACTATCCGCTTTCTCGCTTTGTGAAGAACTATCCGCTTTCTCGCTTTGTGAAGAACTATCCGCTTTCTCGCTTTGTGAAGAACTATCCGCTTTCTCGCTTTGTGAAGAACTATCCGCTTTCTCGCTTTGTGAAGAACTATCTGCTTTTTCGCTTTGTGAAGAACTATTCGCTTTCTCGCTTTGTGAAGAACTATCCGCTTTCTCGCTGTGTGGAAACTTTCCTGCTTCTTATTTGAAAGGCTGAAAAATAGGAAAGAAAAGTGCTTGACTGGGAGATTTCTCACTGCATCCACTGGGAGAACAATGCTCTCTGGATGGAGAGACCTTCTATTGAGGATATACTAGAAAGGACTGGTATGGTTCGATTGGTGATGACGGATTAAAAATGTAGATAAAATTATCTTTTTATGGTTTGGTCAGTCTTATTTTGCGTAAACAATTATGAGATTGTTTCCACATCTAGTACCGATAAGTCTGGGATGGTGGGGTGGAAAATCTATTTATTTATTTTACTTTTTCACAGATTTTTACACTGGACATACAATACGGGCATGTGCCTAGACTGACAGCAATTAAAATGTCTGAAAGGCTGCTTGCTCTCTTCAAAAGAGGAGACTCTCCTTTCGACCTCCTGGTTTGCACTGGTGATTGTTGCACATGCATGCAGCTGGTGGATAGAGCGGTCCTTGTTTCTGGGCAGTATCAATAGGAATGATGAACCTGCGGGCACGAAATTGAATGCGCCACTGACCTGTGCATGATTTTTTTTTTTTTTTTTTTACGAGAAAAAGACAACTCGGAAAATGGAAGAACGCAGGATGATGGGTGTTTGTAGATTTAAGCGTAACAGAAATCCCCAATGTCTATTTGCCGGTCTGGTTCAGCTGCTGGGAGCATGGAGAGAAAAGGTGGTCACATAGAATTGAAGATTTCTGGGAGGGAACACCGCTGCTTTGGCAGTGGAGAAAATTTGCCAGAGAAACAGAGCTCCTGTGGGAGCAAAGAGAACAGCACTGCTGTGGCAGATGAGAAAATTAACCAGAGTGACCAGACGTCCCAAAAAAAATAAATAAAATAAATCGGGACAGTCCTGAAATCTACACTGTTGTCCCGAATCCCGAATCTGGCCCTAATTGTCCTGAAAATTAAACTCAAGCAAAATCTTGAGTAGTTATTGTCTGATAAACATTAAAAACTGCGCGGAGGATTATGGGGAATGAAGTCTGGAATGGGAATAAATATTGAGGTGAAGGAGCCCTCTGGTGGCGATCAGAGGGAGCCCCAGAGGCCTGATTTGTGACAGAGAGTCAGGGGTGGAGAGGAGGCAGGCCTGGGGTTGGGATGGGGGGCCAGGCCCATGGAGCAGAACAGGACCTGGGCCCTGGCTTGACATAGATGGGCCTGGGTGTGTAGGCGGACCTGGGCCGTGGAGCGTGGGCGGACCTGGGCGTTTTAGAAGCCATGGAGGTGTAGGCCGTTCAGGGGACCACGGGAGTGCCAGAAGCTCTGGAGACCACAGAGACGCCTCTGAACCTGTGACCGGGAGCGGAGTCCTCTCTGGAGGCTGCTTAGCTGACCACGGCAGGGCGAGCCACCTTGGCGGCGAGGGCAGAGCCGGAGGCCTGGGCGGCGAGGGCAGAGCAGGAGGCCTGGGCGGCACATTCAGGATGGCAGCAACCTCCAGAAATGTTCTCTGGTCTCAGGATCCCCGGACTCCACCTCCTTCTACGCTTGTGCCGGTGTGTCCAGGGTATGGTTTCCATAGCCGCTGGAGACTCCGGCACGACAACCACCCTGTCTGGACACATTGGCATGGCAGCCATCTTGTGAGCAGGTTCCAGTTGAGCAACCACAGGACTAGAGGGTGCAGGAAAAACAGGATTAGCGATAATCAACACTGGGCCCGGGGAACACTGTGAGGGTCCAAGCTCTGTGGCCGTCGGAGCTTGATGCACGGTGCCCCCTCCCAAAAAATATTTAGGGGAAACTTCATCCTCTACCTCCCCAACAGTGTAGGATGACCCCCTTAGTAAGAGAACATGATCCAAAAACTCAACCAGTGATCTTCGAGGACCTTCCCTGATGAGTTTGGATTTGTACTGATCATTGAGTCCGTAACACAAAAAGTCAATAAGGGCAAAATCCGGGAAGTCTGTTAAATAAGCAAGGTCCAGGAAATCTCGGGTGTGGTCCTCTAGTGATCTATTACCTTGTTTCAGACGGATGAGTTGGATTGCTGGATCCATGTGTGACAAAGTCTTCTGTAACGATGAGTCCACAGAGTGGGGATCTAAATGCAATTTTATTGAGACAACAATCCACAATCGAAGTCTGGAGTACAGGCAAGATCAACATACATGTAGGCAGTCCAAACAATCAAACACAACAAAGCAGGGAACGTAGGCAAGAGAGTAGTCCAGAAACAGGCAGGTGATCCAAAACCAAGGGACACTCAACATGGGAGACCGCTCAGAATTGTAGTGGTTACACTTTACAAGAATTCATCGTGAATGGCAGAGTGGACCAGGTTTATAGAAGCTGTGTCTCATTTCGTTAAATTTCTAAGGCTGCGTCCTCCGGAGGACACGTCCTGTGTAGGATGCAGTATACGGAGTGTCCTCAATCAGAATTAAACGAGACGTCCTTCGTAGGACACACAGGCAGGAAGTATCACGTTGCTATGCCAACAAGTTCAGCCTCGTTGCGCTCTCACGCCAGTTATATGAATGAAAATTATTTATAACTTGAAAATGACTATGAAATGTTTCTTGTCTTGACAGCAATGTACTGTTCTAAACGGTTAAAATGCACTAAACAGTTGTAATCCTGTTTACCACAACTATCTGTTTGAGGTAATAGAGCTTAAAAAAAAAAAAAAAAGCTTGAACTACTTAATTTAAACACCACACCTACGCTCGCATGTATATCTGGCGGTGGTGCCGTTTTTTTATATAATATAAAAAAAAATATTATGGGGGTTAACGGAGACGCAAAGAATTGTGGGTTATCTCCCGCCGCGAAGGCTACACCTCGAGCACACTCCGAATTCCTGTGAAAGAAGGACGCATTCGAAGGTCGCATTTGGAGAGTCTTACTCACTTTTTTGAAATGAGACGGCTTTATGACGTATGCACCCTTCAAATGCGACCTCCGGAGGACGCAGCCTTCTGAAATGAGACACAGCTACAGCTACAGACTGAGGTGATGAGGCTAGTGGCACACAGGTGTAAACAATGATGGCTGATGAGTCAGGGCAAAGGATTATGGGGAATGAAGTCCGGAATGGGGATAAATATTGAGGTGAAGGAGCCCTCTGGTGGCGATCAGAGGGAGCCCCAGAGGCCTGATTTGTGACAATACTGTAGGTGGTATGAGGTGACGTCAGGCCTCCACAACACAGGTAGGTTGCCTATAGCTGTGAGAATTCAAAGTTTTATTGTTTCTATACATGTAACTTATTAATCTAAATGCACAAAGACAATACAACCTTTTTGTCCCCATTTTGTTTTAATCCTTGATGAAGAGAGTGCAAGTTGCTGCGTGCAGCGAGAAGGACAGTGATGATGTGATGCACGCGTAAAGGAGTATTGCTCGTGGCACTGTATACAAAAAATACTTCACTACACAATTATTTCTTTATTGTATTTATTTTATTAGCGTTAGGCTATACAGAAAGGTCTGATTCACGCACTGTTACTTACAACAGTCATTGTGTTTTTTTTCCCATTTCACAATAACATTTGAGTTCATGATTAATGTAGTGTTTTTTGTGGCAAACTAAACAGACTAAACACTAACATTATAGGGTAGTAATGCTATGCAGTCTAATATCATAGCCCCCCACCCCTTCACTCCAGACCGCAGACAAACATGTAGGAGCAGTAAGAACAGAATATTAACCAGATAAACCGAGCTCCTAAAATTACGATATAACAGTAAGTAAGAAAACAGTAAGAAAACTTCATGGTTCATAAGAATTCGCTTTGCATTAATGCGTTTAAAAAGAAGAAAAATAGGTACTGCTCCTTTAAGGCGAAACGCACTCTGAGTCTCACTCACGCTGATGAGTTGGCAGGCCGTAGATGGAGCGCGAGGCGAGTTGTACATCGCATGTGCATGTTACTGTTCTTTGCCATTTACCACATGTGAAACATCAGCTAACTTAGGTAAGTTTTGCTTGCAACCATTTAGTCCACCTAACGTTATCCGATTTCTCTGTAAAGCCTTAAACGTGTCAATCATTGATTGTGAAAATGCTCTGAATTGAAGCATTATGAAGCATTGTTTTGCAAGCCCGAAGAACGCACGACAGCGCCACATTAAATCATAGATTATTTTGAATTTTGTAGTGCCCAAATATAAGATGGCGTACGGTACAACAATCATTAATACACTTGTTATACAATAGCCTGGCCAACTGTAAGGCATTGATGTTACACTTTAAGAAAATGTGTAATTCAAAAATACATCATTTTGCACATTTATACTCGTAAATGTACGTTATACTCGAGTATATGTATACTCGAGTATGGTTGCACTGTCTAACCCGTTGTGACCGAGCTTATGCATCAAGTTGAGAAGTATTGAAGGCATTGATTTAAACTTTGTTGGCGTAATAATGCGATATTGCGTTCAAACTTTCTCTCGGTTTACCAGCATGTATACTTGCAAGTATATTTATTTTTCATCACCACGGCAACGTCCTTGATGAACGTAGCCTACTGTATCTGTCTGTACTGTAGTAACTTACACAGAGGCGAAGAAAAGATAATGTGTGCCTTACATCATCTTTAGACAAGAACTGTTTTTGTTCTCCCTGTTGCAAGTCTGTGCTATAGCACTCACACTGTCCGAGCACTGCTCTCACGGTGAACGTGATTTTGCCAAGTAAGATGCGTTCCTGGATCAACATCCTTTGTTGATCTTGGATCAACATTTAATTAACCAATCACAAGCCTCTGATGTCATCAGTGTGTGCCGACTAAATGCCATTGCAACCTTTTGAACGTTTCCGCCTCACTTCCCTCGACTCACCTGGTTAATTAAATGTTGATCCAGGATCAACAAAGGATGTTGATCCAGGAACGCATCTTACTTGGCAAAATCACGTTCACCCTGCTCTCACGGCTGACTCTCTCGTCATGGCGTTCCGTTATTAAAAGAAAATCACTTATTGAAGTTTAGTCGATTAGACATGTGTTATTAGAAGACAGAATCGCGATTGTGAATCAGCAAATGAAACAACTATCTCGGGAAAAGCAGAATTTTTTTTTTTTTTACCGTGAATTCTGATGGAATTCCCCCCGAAAGGGGGTTCAGGGTTGCATATAAATATGAAAGGAAATATTTCAGCATTGTAGAATTGCTTCGAGCAGCATGGAGCCGGGAACTGCTGAAAATGCCGCCCATGCTGATAAACTGTCAATAAAGACAGAGCCTCTTTTGTTTATTGACTGAGTACTCTCCTGTGTCAATTATCTAAACGAGCTCCTCCCAAACCTTGTTAATAAAAACATAATTTAAAATCACACTGGTTCCTTTGACAAAAGCCCAATAGGAATTTTCCATAGGGTTTTGAATAATCACAAAAAACAAGCTCTGTGATCAAGAAAAGTTTAAGATACTTGCACGTTTTGTCCATCATGATAATTATCACAGATGAACACAACTTTTATTAATGCCGAAGTCTAAATGCAGTTGGCAGAAGTAAAAAGCTAAAAGTAGGCTGTAAACAAACTACACCACTGACCCAAGATTTCAACATCATCACTAAGCTTCCAACAACTCTTTCAAATTTGATCTAAAAATACTTTCCCTGTATGTTTGAGTTGGACTAGTTTATAAGAGCACAATTATGAGCGTAATAGGCTTGGCTGTAAAAGCAGACCGAGTTTGGCGGGATGTCATTTCATTTTCTCGACAGCCTCCATTGGCCCATTTAGCCGCTTGTTAGCAACAGCATTTTTTCAAGACATCTAACAGTTTAAAAACATTATTGTGGGGAAATATTATGTGAACATGTCTTGAGCTTGTGTTCACCACAAACCTTATTTCAGCCGCTTAAAGAAAACCCCATTCAAAAAACCCATTGACTACAGGACGATGGAACCAAAGTGCTAAAATGCCAACTCACTTCTGTGTTTTGGCCTACAAAGTGTTGTCATACCTGCACCACTCTAAAGAACAATGATGCTGTCATGATGATGACCAACTCAATCAGGAGCATCTCAAATAGTGTCTGGTTTAAAGGGGGGGGGTGAAACCCTCAGTTTCAGTCAATCTCATGTCAATCTTGAGTACCTATAGAGTAGTATTGCATCCTTCATATCTCCGAAAAGTCTTTAGTTTTATTATATTTATAAAAGAAATATAGGCTGTACCGAGTCTTTCCGGAAAAAAAACAAGCGCCTGGAGGCATATCGTGTGGGCGGAGCTAAAGAATGACGATCGTGAACAAAGCGATGACGTCCTCAAGCGTGGAGAAACCCATGGCTATCTCAGCTAATACAGATATGATCCAGAATCAAATCTGAGGCTGAAATCAATTGAACAGGAGAAACAGCAACAGCAGGACGTCCGTCTCTGTGGTATGTACTGTATTTAGTGGCCTGTCAACATTTGCGCTTGTTTACTCGCAGTTTATGAGGACATGATTTGGTTTATGGACTATTGTATGCGACTAAACCTTAGCAGTAGCAAGCAAAACGGTTTTGCACATCAGACTAGTGTAACGTTATACATAGGACAGCAATGGAGTAACGTTAACGCATTTGAATGACGAAGCACGCGATCGTGTCGTTTACTGATGTTTACTCACGCGACGGTAACGTTAGCCAACAGCATAGACATTTGAAGCAGTTTTACTCACCGGCTGCTTCCAAAGCAGGACCGAACCTTTATCGCTGGGACCGCTCCTTCAAAAACTCACTTCTTTGGTATGATTTGGTAAAGTCCTGTGACAGCAGTGGCGTGGAAATCCACTTTGAGACGCGACTGAAGCGATGTTGTGAAGCTTCCCGTTATTTCTGTGTTCAAATCGGTTCAAATGCAGCGCTGCCTTCCCGGAATGCTGTGCCGAATCGCTGAAGTCGCTTGATGTCACTTGTAAGAATAAAGTGGAGCGCGGCGCGCGACATAAGTGTTCACGGACGACTGGATCTGCACCTGAGAGAGTGTTTATGGGTGTGCATTTCCTCTCTCGCTCTAGTCACGCGCGCGCGCACCGTACCGGGAGAAGAGCCCGTACGGCCCATACAAGGACCTTCCGCTCTAATTAACGTCAAGTCGAGCCATATATTTGAAAAAAACTCTCCAAAACTTGTGAGAAACCGGAAGGAGTATTTTTGACACAGAAATACTCTATCAAACGTCCAAAATTAGTTTTTGAAACTTTGTCTATGTTTAGGATGGGAATCCAAGTCTTTAACAGTGTAAAAAGCTCAGTATGCATGAAACAGCATTTCACACCCCCTTTAAGAACAGCTTTTTTTGGGTGGTAAATAATAATGCAGATACCAGTAAATTGACGAGCGCAAACCTTAGTAAATCACTTTGCATGATTCAATACTCTCGTCTCAGAAATGTTGCGTCTGAAAAGAAAACTACTACAAATACATGTAAGAAAGTCAGCCACAAAAATAACCCTGACCATGCCTTTTCAGTGCTAATTTTTCACTGCGTGCAAAGCTTGACAGATGCTTCTTTTACAGCGAAAGATATGTGTTGGTTCAAGCTGTTAGTAAATCTATCCCTAAGAGTACTTAAGAAACCAACCAGGAAAACTGTGGACCCAGCTGTCTCAGAGCCTGAATGTGTCAGAAAGCGATTTTCAAACTCACTTGGGAATTAAGCTGTAGATGTGTCGAGTGGGTTAAAAGAGGTGAAACTATGTTCTCTGTCAAACTTTGTGAGCTATAATGGACAAACAAAGATGTAAGATTGTAGCAATGGTTTTGCAGTGGTTTTGCTTTAGAATTCTAAATAGTATTTCACAGATTTTTCTTTGTCCTGCTGGTGTCCAAATTGAAAATATTGTCTGTGTTTTTAATGAGGTTCAGAGGTGTCATTTCCTTTTCTTTTTTTAAAACTTGTATTATTAGAAATTACAGAATTTATTTTGTGGGATAAGCAAAAAGTGACAAGAAAAAAAAAGTTAAAACGAATATGATGCACTTTTGTATGACTGAGCAAGTATAAAACTGGAGCAGTGTAATACATTGAGAAATATGAAAGAATTTGGGGGTAGTACTAGGGTAGGACATTTATACAGTAAATGCATGGGGGCTTTACATTTAAATCATTATACTCTCTATTGTTTGTCTCTGTCTGCCTGATTTCAGCTTCCCATCAATGCACATTGCTTATGCATACAATTTAAGTGGATCAAGCATGAAACATAGCAATTTATTTAACTAGGAAACAAAAGCTTTCAAATGGTCGTGGTTGTGATGCCCCGCTGTTTTAAATGGATTGAACAAGGCATGAAAAGAGCTGAAGCACAGATTTGATTCACTAATGGGTAACACAAAAGGGGTTTGAGACTACAAATGTGCATTTTGTCATGATAGTTATATATTTAGGAAGACATAAGGTAATCTGTCTCTTTGTCTCTTTCATTAAATTCTTCATCATATATTTGATAAAGATCATACATACTTTATCATATTATACATTTTTGAAGTATAAGTCAATATCCATTACCACAATCCCTGCAGATAAACAATTTTTGCCTGTCTCTCTCTCTCTCTCTCTCTCTCTCTCTCTCTCTCTCTCTCTCTCTCTCTCTCTCTCTCTCTCTCACACACACACACACACACAACACACACACACACACACACACACACACACACACACACACACACACACACACACACACACATAATGTCAATGGAGTTCTAATTATACCATTACTACCTTTACAAGTGCACATTACCAGTCTTATCTAAAATTAAATGAAATTGCCTGGCCAGCCATATTCAATATTAATATGTAAAATTCTTGCATTTCAAATAGTACCATACAGCATTTTTTTTTAATAATCAGTATTTTAAAATGTTTTTAATGACCTCTTTCTGTGTGTGTACGTGTGTGTGTGTGTGTTTTCAGTGTTAGATGTCTATCCAGATGTGTGTCATTGTGAGGGTCGAAAGGTGAATTGTAATGCAAAAACCTCCTCCATGTACCTGCTGTGTCATCTAATGTAACCGCACTGTAAGTATAACACCAGCAAAAAAGACAAGAGACCCTCACCTCTATTATACATTACAGTCGGCATGAAAGTAACGTTTATTTCGATAGTCCTTTTCTTTCCTATTGTAAAAACAAAATGTAGGGCGGGACTATTCCATCAGGAATTGATCATTATGGTTTGCTGTTGCTGTCATCTGATGCGACAGGTTGTCCCGCCCTCACAGCAGTAAACATGTAATCAGAAACAAGTTGTTGTCATATTGATTAAAGATTATGAGAGCACATGAATTTGTAAAAAAACAGCAACCACCTTCTATCTCTATATTTATGGTCTGCCTGAATACTCGAATCTGATTATCTGGACAGTGTGCAATAAAACCGTTTAATGCACAGGTAGCTCCAAGAGTTGCTTATATTAATGCGCAGTTTTCATTGAAATGCGCATTCACATAAGTCACTCACACACATTCAGGAGCTCAGAAACGTATCAACCCTGCCCTGCCCTGCTTAACTATAACACAGAATAGTATACACACAGTATATGATTTGGATCGGTCCTGTCTGACCGGTACCTGATCTGGCAAATAAAGGATAACGGAGTCAGACTGGCGCATCCCTAGTACTTACTATAGTAAAATAACTGAATGAACAGCTAGCTGTGGATTATCTCTTACGTAATAACTGTTATTTTCCTCCCATGCTGCTTCAGAGAGCTGAACAGTAACAGAATCGAATCTCTCTCTCGTGATCTGTTCATCCGCTATAGACACCTGGAGAGACTGTGAGTGACACTTCATCTTTCATCTCATCTTCTCCTTTACTAATCCCTCTTGCTGTTATTTCTTCGAAGCATTTTAAATGTCTAAGTCTCCTTGCCTTGAGCTCATGTCATTGATTTATGAATGGTGATTAACAACAGCTTTGCAGTGATTAATTTTCCTTTTCTCTAAAATACCATGCAGAGAGCTGTCAGAATATGTTTTGTATGCGAATGTATACGGGTTAGTTTACCTAAAAATGAAAGTTCTGTCATTAATTGATTACCTCATGTCGTTCCAAAGACTTTTGTTCATCTTCGGAACACAAATAAAGATCTTTTTAATGAAATGAGAGCTTTCTGTCCCTCCTTTGACAGCCTATGCAACTACCAACTACTTCAAGCCCCAGAAAGATACTCCAGTGGTTTAACCTAAATTCTGACGAAGTGACCCAAGTAATTATTGACAGAATTTTAATTTTGTGTTAAACTAACACTGTAAGGATTCAAAGCAACACTCCAATAGCAAGTAAAAAAGGTAAAACTGCTCCTGTTATGCATGTGTATTTACTAGGGATGCACCAATACCGTTTTTCAGAACCAATCCGATCCCAAAAATTCTGAGTATCGGTCGATACCAATCTGATAACAGCGCAGTTTTGTTTAAAAATTTAATGTAGCATGTCTATACCTCAGTGTGTTTAACTGGAAGTTCAGGAGACCATTGTAGTGCAGGAAATTCAGGGGACCATGGTGATGCAGGAAGTTCAGAGGCCATGACAGTGTCGGAAGTTCAGAGGACCATGGTGGGCCGGAAGTTCAGGGGACCATGGTGGGGCCGGAAGTTCAGGGGGACCATGGTGGGGCCGGAAGTTCAGGGGACCATGACAGTGTCGGAAGTTCAGAGGACCATGGCAGTGCCGGAAGTTCAGGGGACCATGGTGGGGCCGGAATTTCAGGGGACCATGGCAGTGCCGGAACTTCAGGGGATCATGGTGGTGCCGAGCGAGAGACATGGGAGGAGTGAGCGAGCCACGACCTGCGAACCACACCGGTCTCGAGTCCTCTAATGAGGGAGCTCGGAGGCGCATAAGGACGAGTGACACCAGTCAAGGATGAGAGAGGACCAGGCCTGGACTTTACGTTATGTTTTTTTTTTTTTATGTACTTTCGTTTTGTTTATTTATTTAATTAAAGTTGTTGAATGTTCGCCGGTTCCCGGCCTCCTTCCTTCCCATATTTATGAACTTTTGTTACAGGGACCATGGTGGTACAGTATGTTCAGGAAGCCTTGGTGATTTAGGAAGTTCAGGAAGCCGTGGTGGTGCAGGAAGTTCAGAAAGCTGTGGTGTGCAGGAAGTTCAGGAAGCCGTGGTGGTGCAGGAAGTTCAGGAAGCTGTGGTGGTGCAGGAAGTTCAGGAAGCCGTGGTGGTGCAGGAAGTTCAGGAAGCCGTGGTGGTGCAGGAAGTTCAGAAGCCGTGGTGGTGCAGGAAGTTCAGGAAGCGTGGTGGTGCAGGAAGTTCAGGAAGCCATCGTGGTGCAGGAAGTTCAGGGGACCATGGTGGTGCCAGAAGTTCAGGGGACCATGGTGGTGCCGGAATTTCAGGGGGACCATGGTGGTGCCAGAAGTTCAGGGGACCATGGTGGTGCCAGAAGTTCAGGGGACCATGGTGGTGCCGGAATTTCAGGGGACATTGCGGTTCAGGAAGTTCATGAGACCATGGCGGTGCAGGAAGTTCAGGAAGCCTTGGTGATTTAGGAAGTTCAGGAAGCCTTGGTGGCAATGGTGGCAAGCCTAGTGTTTGACAATGCTTTATAATGTTTTGTGCCTTTTGTGGGGCACTGGGACTTAACAATAACACAGAATAATATACGCACAATATTTAATTTGGATCGTCCTGTCTGACCGGTAACCGATCTGGCAAATAACGGATAACGGAGTCAGATTGGTAGCCTAGAAATCTATACGCACCCTAGTGGCAGGAAATCTAATCTGCCACAAGTTTCGTCTAACAACTATCAATACAGTTCTGAGCTGTAAGAACCAAACTCTGGTCAGGCCAATCACATCGTGTCTAGAGTTGGTGGGCGGGGTTAATGACGCCAGAGTTACGCTTGAGTGCTACTTGTAAACACAGAAGCTGGCGAACGACGTTCTTTCGAATCAGCTTTGACCGCGACTCTGAAAGACTTGGAGTTAAGCTTTTCTCTGAGAAAAGAACAAAGAACGGCACTTAAATCATTCTTAAAAAGGGAAGATGTGTTCAGAGTTTTGCCGACCGGATACGGCGAATGTTTATTCTATCAGCTAGCTCCGCTTCACCTTCGTTGCTCTGGTTGGTTGTAGCGCTATCCTATCGCGTGCAGAGGGAGTTTGAAAGACAACCGTTTATCTCATCCCTCAGATTTAGCCCTGTCAATGGTGAGTTCCCAGACCAAACATCTTGATCCAAGACCAAAGATCCCAGACCAAACATCAGATTGGCGCATCCCTAGTACTTACTATAGTAATAACAGTAAATTATGCATGCAGTTCAATGCAACTCACCCTAAACCAAACCCTATACAAAGTTCATGTTCTTAATATTACACAGTACATATATGTACAATTACACTGTAACATTGAGACCTTAAAATAAAGTGTAACCATAAAAAAAATTTGGCCAGTTGGAACATTACATTATATGACTCTGCAGCATTTTGCTTAAAATTCCAATAATAATTAATTGGTCTGACTGTCACTAATGTTAGCAAAACATTTAAATCATATTCCAAGAAAATTTGTGTTCTAACAATTTTTATAAAATTTACCTATGATGGAAGAATATTCTGAATACTGGTTGCATATATTTCCTAATATTAATCATCCAAAAAAAATGTATAAAATCATAATATTTTTAATTTGTATATAAAGCTGCAATTGACACAATAACATACAAAAATAATCCTAATGTAGCATTAATAAGGGGGTAAATAATGCAAAATACAGTTTCATGACATAGAAATCACTTGCCATTGAAATAAAATAAGTACAGACCCTTCTTTTGTGCATGATTATGTGTGCATGACATAGTGCCACCTTCTTTTTCTGAATCCTTTTTTCCTTACCCATTTTCTTTTGGTGAAAAAAGAAAGAAAAAAAGTTATCACCCCCATTAAGTGTAGTGGAGTTCTTTAAAGCTCATCTTTCTTTGTAGAGTTCAGACAGGATGACATTTTTATTGTCCATCAAAGTTCAACAGTGTAGCACTCAGTATAGCCAGGCAACATTTACACTCAGACAGACAAAGAAAGGCCTTTACAAGACATCTCATCAATTTAACATTATAAATGACAGACATTGTTTAGAAGACTTCTTAATAAAGATAAACATTTTGCACCAATAGTTGGATATCAACAAAAAAAAGACTCTTTGGAGGATTTAAATGTTTTTGTTTCCACAAATTACCAATTAAGAAACCACAAGCAACCAATTAAGCGACCATAAAAAAAAAAAAAAAATGGTCGAATGAGGCATCATGCGGACTGGTTGAATGAGGCTTCTATGTAAACATATAACCATGATCGCTTCGGTATTTTGACCTTCTTTGACGGATACTGCCGCTGGGGAATACTAAATGAGATTTGTCTGATTTGAGGTAAAAAATAACAAATACTGTAGCTGCTTTAAGTTTACCCTCTCGAGTTCATGCGGCCAATGAGTTCTGATGGCAATGCGGAAATTTGGCAATACGAGAGCAGGTAAAGACATGTTTGAAGATTTTGTCAATGAATAAATGCCTGTTAAAACCCAGGAACGACTTGAGCCTTTATTGAACCTCGAGGGGAGTAACAAATCAATCTGTCGCCACGAGCCTATTAAATGTATTAAAAATCCAATATAGTATATTTGTATTGTTCTAAAAACAAACTCCAGTACATTGTTTAATGCATTTAATAGTACATATTTTCCACCTGGGTTATTTGCTGTAAAGACTGTCTGAAAGTACATTATACCAGTTATTACATGATTACTTAGCAATTAAATAAACACATACAACATAAAACAAAATATTGATTTAAGTAACAAAAAAAAATTAAGTTTATTAATTTTTTTTGTCATTTGTTCCTTGTCATGTGATTCCCATGCCCTTTTGTGATCTTGTCATGTTCTGTCATTGGTTCATTGTTCACAGGTGTGTCCTTGTCTGGTATTAATGTTGTACCCTGATGTTGGTGAGTTTTATGTTTAGCCACGATATGTCAAGTAGAGTCTTTGTTTCTTGTTTTGCCAAGCCCTTGTTTTATGTTTTGTATTTTGGACCTTCTAATGAACTGCACTTGGTTTCTGCAAGCTTCCCCCCCAGTGGACCTATCTTTACAGCGAGAAGAATCCTGAAGTGCAACGAGAAACATGAAACTAGTATAGAGTTGAAATGGTTGCAGGATGTCACAATTGTTTATTTCTTTAGGGGTTTAACTTTTTAATGAACCAAAATATACAGAGTGCACCTAAGACTCAAACTGTGAATATTCTCTCTCTCTCTCTCTCTCTCTCTCTCTCTCTCTCTCTCTCTCTCTCTCTCTCTCTCTCTCTCTCTCTCTCTCTCTCTCTCTCTCTCTCTCTCTCTCTCTCTCCTCTCTCTCTCTCTCTCTCTCTCTCTCTCTCTCTCTCTCTCTCTCTCTCTCTCTCTCTCTGCAGACATTTGGAAAGTAACAGTATAGAAACAATCTCCAAGAAAGCATTTTCAGGACTGATCTCTTTGCGTAAACTGTGAGTTATGTGTGAATGCACACTTCACTGTGTGTAACTGTGCACATTCATATCTATGTTGCATCATGTGTAAGGTTACATTGATCCTTCCCAGAGCTCCTGTTTATATTAATGTGTAACTGTACGTCACTGTATGTCTTTGATAATGTAATTGTGAGTTCTTAATCCCTTTCGTCCCATTAGTTAGTCTGATGCTTTCATCATCCAACCATTCATCCATGTAATAGAGAAAGGAGGAGAAGGATGTTAAAATCAGGATGAAGGATTGATTCAGGCAGAACAGATCCATGATCAAAGAATGAATTTTAATGCAACCTATAATGCTGTTGTGTGTTGACGTATGCTTCAATGTAGCTGGGCTCTTATTCTCAGATGTCTGCCTCCATATACAAATAACTGTTGATCTACTCAACATTATACTAACACTAATCAGCCAGCTAGAGGGAGGAAAGAGAGAGAGAAAGAGAAAGGATGGAAATCTCTGAAAGCCGTGATGGTTGTAAAGCAGATGGCTATTTGTATTAACACAATTTAACAAAACCCTTTTAAAAATCTGACCTTTGATCTCTGCATTCCTCTTTCTCTTTGTCTCGTTCTGTCTCTCTTTCTCTCTTTCTCTCTCTCTCTCTCTCTCTCTCTCTCTCTCTCTCTCTCTCTCTCTATATATATATATATATATATATATATATATATATATATATATATATTTATTTATTTTTATTTATTTTTTTTGTTTGTTTTTTTTTTTGCAGTTTTTTGACTCAAAATAGGATTGCATCTCTGAAAGCAGGAATATTTAGTGACCTCAGCACTCTGGAGTGGCTGTAAGTAGAAAAACACAGACACCTACATATTCACATGGGTGGATGGAATGAGATGATAGGTATGATTCAAATGGGAATTGCAATTTATCTCTCACTTTCTATCTCATTCTTCTTGTTTCTGTCTGTTTTTCTGTCTGTTTTTTTCTGTTTCGCTGTTTGCTTTTTTTCTCCTCTTTTTCAATCAGGCATAATTGATGGGTTGTGTTTGTTCTCTGTGAGAATGAAATGCGGAATCATTTGAATGAATCTATCAGGGCTCAGATTGAGACTTTGAGTCTGACCTGCTCTCATTACCCAGCAAAGAGCTTCAACATGCTCTGCTTGATGTTTCTGCAAAAGTTATTATTTTAGATGAAGTTCAAATGATTTTCAGGGTCACTCTGTTGAATATATCTGTGTTTGTCTACATGTGTAGGATTCTGGATGAGAACAGAATATCATCTCTGCGTCAGAAATCTTTTGAAGGCCTGAAATCATTATTTTTCCTGTAAGAGTAACCTTCTAATTCACCTTGACAGATTGATCAAAAAAATTAATTTATAGTATATTGTGCATAGACCTACACTATAGGATTAATAGAAAAAAGTCTGTCAAATGTTTTTTCTCTGTTGATTGTGTTGTATAGCTCAAGTGCACATGTATGTATTTTGCAGGTCTTTATTAAACAACTCAGTCGAACAGTTTCCTAAAACCTCGATTTGCCTTGAGATGCCCCGTCTGAACTGGTTGTAAGTTATAAGCATGACACTTGCATCGCACTACATCTTAAGTAACGTGGATCCATTGGAAGTGATTTTACAGAAATATGTTTGGAAAAAAAAGTCCTGTTATTTAAGATCAAAATTAAGTTTGAAAGATCTTTACAGTCTATCTTGTATTTTGTACTGATATTTAATATTAAAACCCAATAAATACAATGTTAAAAAAAATTAAGTTTGCACCACTTAAAGTTTAGTATAATCTTAATTGTGATATTAATTGTGATATTAATTGTGATATTAACAGCACATTTTTGAGGGAATCTGACATTATACATCCAGAGGTGTTCAACCTGTGGTCTGCGTGGGTCCTAACTCCCCAGTATAGGGATGCCTCATTCATTCACTAAAATATCCAGTTGTTTAAGAATAATATAAAAATGGATCTGAGAAAAGGTCCATCGCCATTTGTTTGTGTGGGTTACTCTTATTACTGGTTTCTCTGGTGCTAGGAGTAATACTTTGTGGCTTTCATGCTTTCCAACTTTGTTGATCTTCGAATTTGGGCACTAAGTGGGTCAGTTAATTGTGGAATTACGAGCCAATTTTGCAGCTTTGTTTCTGTAAATGTTTTTTTGTTTGTTTTTTCACTGGTAAAACTGGTTTTAGTGTAAACTCTAATTCTGCTAACTAACTCTCATTAGAATATTAGTAGAATATCTACTTAATATCTGCTAACAATTTATTCCGATGGTCGGCCAACAGATAATCTTCTATAAATACAGTGGGGCAAAAAAGTATTTAGTCAGCCACCAATTGTGCAAGTTCTCCCACTTAAAAAGATGAGAGAGGCCTGTAATTTTCATCAAGGGTGCACTTCAACTATGAGAGACAGAATGAGAAAATAAATCCAGAAAATCAAAGTGTCTAATTTTTAAATAATTTAAATGCAAATTATGGTGGAAAATAAGTATTTGGTCACCAACAACAAAGCTACATTTCTGGCTCTTACAGACCTGTAACATCTTCTTTAAGAGGCTCATCTGTCCTCCACTCGTTACCTGTATTAATAGCACCTGTTTGACCTTGATATTAGTATAAAAGACACCTGTCCACAACCTCAAACAGTCAGACTCCAAACTCCACTATGGCCAAGACCAAAGAGCTGTCAAAGGACACCAGAAACTAAATTCTAGACCAGCACCAGGCTGAGAAGACTGAATCGGCAATAGATAAGCAGCTTGGTGGGAAGAAATCAACTGTGGGAGAGATTATTAGAAAATGTAAGACATAGAAGACCACTGATAATATCCCTTGATCTGGGGATCCAAACAAGATCTCACCCTGTGGGGTCAAAATTATCATAAGAACAGTGAGCAAAAATCTTAGAACCATATGGGGGGACCTAGTGAATGACCTGCAGAGAGTTGGGACCAAAGTAACAATGGCTACCATCAGTAACACACTACGAAGTGCCAGTCGTGTACCTTTGATTAAGCCAGTACATGTCCGGGCCTGTCTGAAGTTTGCTAAAGAGCATTTGGATGATCCAGAAGAGGATTGGGAGAATGTTCTATGGTCAGATGAAACCAAAATATAACTTTTTGGTAAAAACTCAACTTGTCGTGTTTGGAGGAGAAAGAATGCTGAGTTACACCATACCTACTGTGAAGCTTGGGGGTGGAAACATCATGTTTTGGGGCTGTTTTTCTGCAAAGGGACCAGGATGACTGATCTGTGTAAAGGAAAGAATGAAGGGGGCCATGTATTGTGAGATTTTGAAATTTCAGCATGACAATGATCCCAAACACACTGCCTGGGCAACGAAGGAGTGGCTTCGTAAGAAATATTTCAAGGTCCTGGAGTGGTCTAACCAGTCTCCAGATCTTAACACCATAGAACATCTTTGGAGGGAGTGTTGCCCAGCGACAGCCCAAAAACATCACTGCTCAAGAGATGATCTTTATGGAGGAATGGGTCAAAATACCTGCAAGAGTGTAAAAACCTTGTGGTGACTTCCAGAAAACGTTTGACCTGTGTCATTGCCAACAAAGGGTATATAACAAAATATTAAGATTAACTATTGTTATTGACCAAATACTTAATTTCCACCATAATTTGCAAATAAAATCTTTAATAATCAGACAATGTAATTTTCTGGATTTATTTTCTCATTCTATCGCTCATAGTTGAAGTTTATGATGACTATTATTGGCCTCTCTCATCATTTTAAGTGGGAGAACTTGCACAATTGGTGGCTGACTGAATACTTTTTTGCCCCACTGTAAGTAACTTGGCAACTATGTTAACATATTATTTTACTAACCTGAACCTTAACACCTCTACCATAACCAAACTGTCTACTAACAGTCTACTAATACTCTAATGACTCAAAACTCAGTTACTTATAAGTAAAATGACTAAAATGGACCATCTGAACCAAAATTGTAATCATTTTGACTCCAATGCTACACACTCCAGTGATCAGCTGAAGGTGTTTGTTGTTTCAGGGAAATGGAGGGTAATAGAATTTCATCTCTCTGGGCATCAAGTTTTAAAAACTGCTCCTCTCTCACCGTCTTGTGAGTATCCACAAACCACACACACAGTAACATACAATGTAAAGTGCAGGAGTGCAAGATTGTTGTGTGGGATCCATGGTGTTTATAATATAGATTGTTTATTTGTCACAGCTGAGTGTGGGAGAATGAGATAGAAGTGGGACTCATCTAAAGATCCTCCTGTGTCTCTCGGCTCGGCTGGAAACACTTACAAATAAATGCAGATTTAGGTTGAATTGAATAATTTAAGACTTCAGCAGATTAAAGACATCGGGAATGAATAAATTACAATAATTATTCATGTTTTAGATGTACATGTTGATGTGGATCACAAATATCTGGTGCTGTGATGTAAGGTCTTTGATTTGATCTGTCAGTGACATTTGAAGGACACTCTGTCCTGAGGGACGGAGCTCGCAATATCGCTACAGCTTCTCTCTCACTCTTCTACTGAATTTTGCTATGACTTTTATGGGCCTAGAGTTGTTTTGAATTAAAACTAACAGATTTAAAAATATTTCTTTATTTATTTTTGCAATTTTTTAAAATGCCTTTTCATTATATATGTCGCAGTTTTACCCCAGATTCAGACTTTCAATCTTAAACTACGAAATCCATCCATACAAAAACAATAATGAATTAAAATAAAATACGACCTGTGTGTAAACAAAATATTGCATGTGTGTCCTATCAAAATTATGCGAAAAGTGTGAATTTTGTATTTAAATGTGTGTAATCAGATACATATTTTTTTCAGTTAAAGTAGCTTTAGCGAGACAGTTCCCTAAAATAATTTAATTTCACCACAGAATGCAGTTGTGTACCGTATATACAGTAGATTTACATAATCGGAGATGTGGCTGAAATGATGTTGCATAAGAAAATATTAGATAAATTGCATTATTCTCCTTTGATGCATGTACTGCTAACCTGTTCAGCAGTGAACTACTGTGAGTATGCAACAATGTGGTTTTAAGGGAATTCATTTTCCACAGGATTCATTTCCATATAATCACTGAATGAACTGCCATTGACATCATGATGAAAATTTACATTTCATTGAAGGATAAATATTCTAGCATCTGAGAGAATTCTCTTTTGTACTTGTACAGGATGTTTTCGAATCGATTGAAGTGACAGTGTGTTTGTTGTGATATCTGATCCTATTCATTCACTCACTCATTTCTCAATTCAAAGATGTTTCAGTTATCACAGAAGAGTACATTTCTATAAAACTATACATATTTCATGTCTTCATCCATCCACTGCTTTTGAGACTGAAACTGTGACACTTAGTGTGCATTCAAGCATTATAGAAAATGTTTGAGATCATTCCCGGAAGCATGAACATAATGATACGGATAGTTCTTAAGTGTGATCTTCACACTCTCTTAAGACTCAGAGATAGAGATAGAGCTGATTTACATTTAGATGTATATGACTTCATCATGCGGCACTGAAGGCCTTGGTGAAAAGGGGAATAAGTTTGAGACTTATGCATGTCTTTTTGTGGTTTAGAGCGTTGAGGAGAAACCATATCAGCACCATTGAAGAGGGAACATTTGCAGACATGCAAAAATTGATAGACTTGTGAGTATACATGCACACACTAAGTGAAGGCATTCATTTCAATGTGGTCCCTAGATTTATTTATTTTTTAATACGTTTTTTCAGGTCACTGCTTATAAAAATGTGTGCGACAGAGAGTAAAGGATCATATTTGTGAATTTTAAGGGTTAGTTCACCTAAAAAAAATTCAGTTCTGACTCTCATTCTCGTTTATTCACCCTAATTTACCCACATTTCTTTTTTTCTCCCCTGGAATACACACACATAAAAAAAGAGATATTTACATAACTATCTCCCATACGACAAAAGCAAAAGAAATGAAAAGCAGAAAAGGGTTGAAGTTGGTATTCACAGATGATTTGACCACTAAGTTCAAGGCCAATATTTTGAGTCAGTAAGTTCAGTTTTATTCTGTTTTTCACACTATCATATGGCTTCTGGAGACTTAGAATATAGTGCACGTTATCTATATGAAGCACATTTTCCTTATTTTTTGGAACCAGACAGGCAGCCCTGGTCACGTGTTTGCTTTGAATAGAGGAAAAAAATCAGCATGAACAATCTTATCTCTACTGAAATTTGAAGGCATAGAGAGAAAGACAGAGAGAGAAACCTCCTTTGTGTAAATAATATCAGCCTGGGGTGCGTTTTTTTCCAAATGTACGTTAGCCAACAAATGGTCGCAAGTTCCGTCGATATCAGCATAGTTCAACCAGTCGGTGTTTCCCAAAATCATCGTTCCAACGAACGAACATTTGCAAACAGCCTTGCACGCTTGTGTGATTGCAATGACAGATCTCGAGCTGTGGTTAGAAGCATGTTCTTGATTACATGACATGTGGATTTTATACATCGCTATCTTGAGCAAAATAAGCAAGCTGGCATTCAGTACAATCTATATATTTTATTTTGAATGTATACAAATGTCATTTAGTCTTTTAGTTTGTCATTTTTGAAGAGTGCGCATGTGCGGACTATGTAAGAACGAGCCTATGACTGAAAAATAAGAATTAGTTCTCAGATGTCATGTCTATAATTTAGCCTATAGCAAAAAAACATAGCATTCATTCGATTTCAAAATAATTAATCAAAAGCAATTATTACCACCTGCCTGACATCATTTTGTCAGATTAGCGACAGTGCGGAAGATTAGCGACAGTACCCTTTCAGGAAACAGGTTTCTGAAGTCTGCGCTTTTCTCGTGGAATTGGGCTACTTTAACACTGTTGCCGCGGGGTGTGTTTCCATGTCCGCGGGTTGAAGTGATCCCACTTATGTTTAGCCCCGGAAATGCCCATTTCCTCTCCAGTTGAGTGAAAAAATATGATTCTTTAAGTCAAAATAATGAGAAACTTTCTCGAAATATTGACTTAACATCTCAAAATAATGAGAAACTTTCTCGTAATATTGACTTAACATCTCGAAATAATAAGAAACTAAGTCAATATTACGAGAAAGTTTCTCATTATTTCGAGATGTTAAGTCAATATTACGAGAAATGTTCTCATTATTTTGAGAAAGTTTCTCATTATTTCGAGATGTTAAGTCAACATTACGAGAAAGTTTCTCATTATTTCGAGATGTTAAGTTATTATTTCGAGAAAGTTTCTCATTATTTCCAGATGTTAAGTCAATATTTCAAGAAAGTTTCTCATTATTTTGAGAAAGTTTCTCATTATTTCCAGATGTTAAGTCAATATTTCAAGAAAGTTTCTCATTATTTTGAGAAAGTTTCTCATTATTTCAAGAAAGTTTCTCATTATTTCGAGATAGTTTCTCATTATTTCAAGAAAGTTTCTCATTATTTCGAGATGCTTAGTCATTATTTCGAGAAAGTTTCTCATTATTTCGAGATGTTAAGTCATTATTTCAAGAAAGTTTCTCATTATTTTGAGATGCTTAGTCAATATTTCGAGAAATTTTCTCATTATTTCGACTTAAAGAATAATATTTTTTTACTTAATTATGGTGGAAATGCCCATATAAGCCCAGATAAGCACAAGTGTTGGAACAAAGATTCTATTTAAGACACCCCCCCCCCCCCAATCTTATTTATTTTGTGAATGATTAAGGTGAAAAATGAGCTGCTGAGTTTTTTGTGATTTGATTTACAGAGACGTGTCTATGAACCAGATTAAAGACCTGCCTCCATCTCTGTTCCAGCACCTCCAGAACCTCAAACAGCTGTGAGAGCCATTCTTTATTCTCTCTCTTTTCTTTATGGTGCAAATTGTGTTTTTTAAAACTCCTTGTTTTATGCTTAAAAGCTAAACAATATTTTTCTTGAGGTACCTCAGTGTTATTCACTTGTGCTGGTCTGACCAGTGATTCATTGATTGGTTGAAAGCATCTTTGGATAAAGTGACAGGCCTTATGAATCACAGAAGCGTATAATGGACTTTATCAATAACTATTTTACTGTTTGTGTGTGTGTTTGTTATAGAAATATCTCCAACAATCCCCTGGCGCACATATACAGCAATCAGTTTGACACTTTGGTGAATTTGCAGTCACTGTGAGTAAACATGAGTAAATACAACATTAGTCATGTTATTATATTGATGCTGTGTATCAGGAGAGAGCTTGTATTTAATAATGTGTGCACAATGTTTGCAGAAATCTACATCATATTTGCATGGTCTGGTACATGGCTATCAATCTCAGCATGTGATCGACCTCAGACTGTTAATCAGAGAATAATTAAATATTTCAGCTATTTAGATTGTGATTAGGTAGCCATTAATGGTTACAAACACATATACGTTTTAATATTAGTTGATTGCTTTCATTCTAAGAGTAGGGTTTTGAAAAATGGGTGGAATTTATGTAAATATTTGCTTGTTATTGGAGGTTGTGCAGTTTTGAAAAGTGTTCAGGTCCTGGCATTTTCTACACAGTGTCTTGGAGTGAAGCAGCTCAGTGTCACTTTCACACTTCTGCTGGTTTGAGCTCTGTAGACCTGCACCACGTGATTTACAGAAGTAGGACATGTTCCTGGACCGACATCATATGTTGTTTCTGGAAATTCAATCTTTCCTGCCTGTCATATCCTTACTCAGAAGACATTTTTTATTGCTCAGAAGAGCAGGAGACTCCTTATAACCCTTATGTACAAAATATAAATGGAACCAAATTAAACAATTTCTTGCATAAACATTATAGAGATGTAAAATAAATGAGATCTTCTGAAACTTTTGGAAGAGTCCAACTGAGATTTCGAGGATCTAAGCAGAAAAATCCAAGTAGCAGGACATTAAACAAAAGTAAAAGTTGCCATTTGCTCTTGATTTGATCTCCTTTCAGTCTAGGAGAAACAACTGAGACATTTATATAAATCTAGTTTATGATTTTTCTAAGGGTATTTGAAATTTAACTTAGTGTGAACCCTAACTATAATCCTATATCTAGTCAGACGCCAGCAATTGGTTGATAGGAATGGTGTTCTAGGTTATGAAAGGACATAGATCCAGGAACAGCTTAATGGCCATAAATTTGCAGTTCTCTACAAGCCCACTCACTCATTCAATCCCCATTGAATCCGGCTGGGTCAGAAATTGACAATTCCAGGCATCATGGCAAGAAAGGAACAGAGAGCAAATGAAAAAAATAATCAGATTCTTAACCTTTGATAATGTATTCTATATTGATATTATAATGCTATTTATTTTACTTATTACATTTATTTAAGTTTACACAACAGCAATGTACTAAAAACAGAAATGTTTTTCCTTTCCATCGTGTACAGACGAAAACGTTGTCAAAACAATATCCGTTCAATAATCTGCGAAAACAATTAAAGGGTTAGTTCACCCAAAAATGAAAATTAAATGTTTATCTGCTTACCCCCAGTGCATCCAACATGTAGGTGTCTTTGTTTCTTCAGTAGAACGCAACTGAATATTTTTAACTCCAACCGTTGCTGTGTGCCAGTCATATAATGGGGTGAATAGGAAACAAGTCTATGAGAGCAAAACAAACAAAACAAAAAAACATGCTTAGGCAACGTGCACAAAAACCCTGCTGCTCCTCACGACATATTGATTTGTTAAGACACGAACCGATCGGTTTCTCTGAGAAACCGAACAGTATTTATATTATTTTTTTACCTCATATCCCGACAAGTCTCATCAAGTTTTCCCATCGGCAGTAACTTCCGCCTGATGAAGTCAAGTTGGTGCGATCATATATATATATATATATATATATATATATATATATATATATATATATATATATATATATATATATATATTTATAGAAGCCTCAGTTGTGCCTGCGCAGACCGATCGAATCAGGAATCTACATGGTCGCGCCAGCTTGACTTCATCAGACAGAAGTTACTGCTGATGGGAACTCTTGATGAGACTCGTCGGGATATGAGGTAAAAAAATAACAAAAATACTGTTCGGTTTCTCGCACAGTGAATAGTGTGTGTCATTCCACAGATGTAGTTGAGATGTTTAGTGAAATTCTTGTTCAGAACTGCATTATTCACCAGGGGCCTATACCATGAAGCCGGTTTAGCTGGCTAGCCAGATATGTTTAAGCTTAGTTTGAACCAATCCTGGGTTTTAGGTACCACCATTAAAGGGTTAGTTCACCCAAAAATGAAATGTATGTCATTAAAGACTCACCCTAATGTCGTTCCACACCCGTAAGACCCGTATTTGACTTCACATTTTGCCGTTGAAGTCTATGGGAACGCTCTGTCCATTTTTTTTTTACTGTCTATGATAACTATAGCATCGTCATTCAAACGGCAGTTTGGACAAGTGTGCACTGCAGATATACGTGTGATAGACAGATCCAATCATTATAAAGAGTGTTCTTTGATTGCTCTCTCTAGTTTAATCATTTAAATCGCATATTTGTTTCATGCTACTTACAGAAAAGTGTGAAGTTGTTTTTTTGTCACTGGCTTGATTCACTGTTGCATCAAGACGGCCAGTGGTGGGACTGACAGTTTTAAACTATTTGGAAAGAAAGTTTGTGTGAACTTGAATGATTAGCTATGCATCAGAAATCACTGATCCCAGATCAGGCATTAATGAACACTGCTACTCACTGTTTGTGGCGGTGCTGTTGAATCCTTACGGTAAAACCTGTGCTGACATCGCGACTGATAAACTGAATCCATTCTCTACTAATTCTCTGGGCGGGCAAAGCAGAGGAAGGGGAAGAAACCTTTCCTGGTATGATGTCATAACAGGAGAATTCAAGATCAGCTCGTCTGCGCTCTCATTTTCTCAAAGGCAGAGAAAGACAGCCTGAACTTGATTTACACCAATCAACATTTATAGCCACTTGAGGACAATATGCAGGCTAGAGAACTCGTATAAATGTTGAAAAACCTCATAAAATAAAAAAATTCATGCCATGGGACCTTTAATGTTTGCAGTTTGCATCCTTTATGGCTGATCTCAAATTCTCCAACTTCGGGCCATGAAAAAAATGTGCAATACCTAAAATGAATATGCAGGTTATGAACAAGAGCGCTCTTGAGCCCGTGTTTCTCACACTGTTCGCGTGAATCGCGGCAGAGTTCGCCAGGCACACACAAAATACCGGCAGGAATGCGCATCTCTTAAAGGGGCCACACTTTTTTTTGTTGACAGCCGGGCAACGGCCCTCTATGGAAGCCCGTTTCCGCCACTAAATAAAAAAAGAAATTGCGACTTTTTAGGTCCGTGTACTTTTGCGTCCATTCATTTTTCGATTTTATATCAAGTTGAAAAATTAGAAAACGGTTCATTTATTTATTTTTCATTTTTTCAAATTAAAAAAAAAAAAACGAGAATTCGGCTTGATTTTAAATGTTTAGTTTCAGGGATAGAATATGGATAAAAAGCTTGAATATTCGATTTCCAAGTGTTGGCTTTCAAGAAATGTCCCTTTCCGCTGATTGGTCAACCAAAGATCAACCCGTATTTCCAAAGATCAACCCGTTGGTAACAGTTATTTTACATTTGATTACTTTATTCAATTTCTGTAGCTTTCTGCTGGCCAGTAGGCCTGTACATTGTTATTTAATGTACACATGAGGGAGCTCAAGTTAAACATTTTAGTTTGAATTTTATTTTATACTGTGCATTGTTGCAGTGTGCTAAATACATATTTGCATAATTTGTAAATGATTTATTATTTGAAACTTTAATATTAATTTATGCAATTGCAATGCCTTGATTTTTAGTAAAGTTACACAGTCATAGCATTAGCCATAAATGCAATGGTACTTAGAATTGTCATAATTCCTTTCGGTGTTTCAGTTTTCACCTTGGCTTCCTCTTTTTTGGGTTTTGGCCAAGAATTTTGATTTCGGTACATCGCTGCTGATAATGTTCTGCTCGGTATGTCATCAACATGCTTCAGAAGATACTAAAAACTAATAGCTTCCAAAACTAATAGTTTCATTGTTGGGACCAAAAACCTAAAACTGGAAGTCTTAAAAGCTCATGAATCATCCAAATGCCACATCCAGGTAAAAAAAAAGAGCTCACAGAGCGCTACTCATTTAATGAAATGTTTATCAGTTCATGGTTTGTGTGAAAGAGAAAATGTCAGTATTTCATTGAGACGAGATTAAATAAACTGCTTAAGTATTGTAGAGCTTGTGGTATTAATCTTCAAATGCAGTTACACATTGTCGGTTACAAACAAGAAAGTGGCTGGTAAAACCATTGAGTGGCTGGTGTAGATTTTGAAATCCACCAGCCACAGTGGCCGGTGGACAAAAAAAGTTCATTTTTATTCCTGGCAAGCGCCGTCTACAGGTGACGTCACGTATTTTGCGAAATGCGTGGTTAGGTGATGTGTCGCCCTCCATACGTTGCGAAACCGATATGCAATATAAACAATACAAAATTGGCCTACGATAGAGATTTAAATTCTACATTCTACTACTGTTCATTAAGTTAAAGGTTTGTTGCTGATTAGAACTTGAAGTGCGATGAGGTCTTAAATTTTTTTGAGAAGGTCTTCAAAAAGTCTTAAAAAGGTCTTGAAATTAATTTCAGGATTCCTGCATATAACCTGTTATAATAATAATAATTTGAAATGATTTAGATATAATTATAATATTATGTAATTATTATACCCTTAATCAATTACACATTTATCATTTTAGTTAATCAATCATTAATAGGCACTTTGTTAAAATTAATATAAATAGCCTATATAAAGTCATACAAATAAGGTTTAAAATCAGTAAATAAAGCTATTTAAAAATAAGCTTACTGAGCTTAAATGTTCAATTCTCTCTATATATCAACTAAACTAACTTCATATCTTTTACTTGCATTGACGTATAATATTTTGTCTTTAAGTTGTCCTCTTTCATAAACAGCTATTTTCTTCTTGCTGTGTAAATTTGTTTAAATTCTTAACATTTTTAAATCATGTAATATTCTGCAGAATAGATAAATGAATCTCACTGCTTCTCTCGCGAGAAGCGAATCTCGGTTCCACTGATCCACAGTGCGTGATTGGCTGTTCAGTGCTGATGTCACAGCTAAACTCCTAAACTCACAATCAAAGCCTGAGTTGACAGAGAAAACTGATGATCAGCATCATGGTACCAACAAAGTCTGAATAGATTGGTTTGGTTTCGTCAACTCGAAACTAACCCTGTAACCCTGAGTTTGTTGAACTACCATCATGGTAGAGGCCCCTGTTCTCTAATTGTATTGGGCAAATGTGTTGTGTTTTTCTGTTCTGGATAAAAAACACCTGATGTAGGTCAAATCTGCATCTGTCTATTCTGTGTGCAGGAGTATGGAAGAGGTGGAGATTCCCAACATCAGCATCAGGATGTTCCGGCCCCTGACTAACCTTACTCACATGTGAGCATACACAAATTCTACTGTAAAACTTAGATTAGGTTACTTTCTATGTTTACTTCTTATGCCATCTTGTGTGTGTGTGTATGTTTACTTCTTATGCCATCTTGTGTGTGTGTGTATGTGTATATGTATATATATATATATACAGTCTTGTTCAAAATAATAGCAGTACAATGTGACTAACCAGAATAATCAAGGTTCCCTTTCGAGAGAGGTTCCTCGTATTACGTATGGGAAAAACTCCTTTTCTCGAGAATATGAAGCAAAACTTTAATAAAGGTATCCATGTAAAGCGCAGTGCCGCTGAACGGCCATAGCTCAGCGCGAGGAGCACTCTGATTGGCCGGGCCACGGCGACTGCAGGAACCTATGGTGAGGCGGCTGAGAGGAACGAGCCAATGGGGGGCGTTCCAGAAGCCCGCCGAAAAAAGGTGCTTATATTTGCATACAGGACTAATTTCGCCATAGGTGTCAGATTTTATCTCCTTCAGCGATACCTTCGCTGACCTCCGGAAGAAGCAACCGCCGTCGAAAAGGCACCAGCGGAACCTGCAGCTGAGGACGACGGACTCCCTCTCCACCTTCTCCGCCGTTCCAGCTACGCCATCCGGCGATCGTATCCTTTTACTCTCTTCTCCTAAAAGAGCGCGGGGCGTTGTTTCAAATGCCTCGCATTTCCTGCGGCTCTTGCAGAGCTCCTCTCCTTGGCGGCGACCGTCACGTCATCTGTGTGGCATGCCTTGGACGGGACCACGCGCAGCTCGCACTCTCTCAGGGCGGCTGCCCCGAGTGCGATGAGATGGCGCTGCAGACCCTAAGGGCTCGCCTCGCCACCTTCGACCAGGTCCCTCCTCCTGCCGCTGGGCCGCGCCGCAAGAAACGCCCCGACCAGAGACTGCCGGAACGGTCTGGCGACTGCACGCCGGATGACTCCCCGCGTGCCTCGCCATCGCCGGTCACCTTCACCCAGGAGGAACAGCGTCCCTCTCATGCAGCGGCCTGTTCGGTTTCCTTCGGTGGCCCGTCGCCAGAGGATGATGAGGACAGCCTCTCCACAGCCGCTTCTGGTAGCGAGTGGTCAGCTTCCGTCTCGGAGCCCCCCGCTTCGACGCAGACCGCCACGAGCGGCAAATCTAATGTCGACGCGGAACTCATCCGCGTGCTCTCCAGGGCCGTGGAAGACCTCGGGCTCGAGTGGTCCCAGCCCGATGAGCCGACGCGCAGCAGATTGGACGAGTGGTTCCTGGAAAGCCGCCGCCTCTCTTCTCCTCAGAAGCCCGCGCCTTTCTTCCCTGAGGTGCACGACGAGCTTACGAAGTCGTGGAAGTCGCCCTACTCTGCTCGCGCTAGATCCGCCTTTTCCCCAGCGCTCTCCATTGTCGACGGCACTAAGGAAAAAGGCTATGAGTCTCTTCCCCCCCTCGAGGAGGCTGTCGCCGCGCACCTCTGCCCACCCTCCTCCTCCAGAGGATGGCAGTCCAGGGCTCAGCACCCGTCCAAGCCCTGCCGCACCACTTCTGCTCTCGCTGGCCGGGCATATGCCTCCGCTGGCCAGGCTTCCGCGGCCGTCCCTTCACACCATGGCCGTCCTTCAGGTGTTCCAGGCCAGACTTCTCCGCTCCTTGGATGAGTCTGTCCCCGACTCCGAGGTTTTGAAGGACCTTCGCAGCGCGACGGACTTGGCCCTTCGCGCCACTAAAGCCACTGCACAAGCCATCGGGAAAAATATGGCTAACCTGACGGTCTTAGAGAGGCACCTTTGGCTGAATTTGACCGAAATGAAGGACGCGGATAAAGCCTCCTTCTTGGACGCCCCCATCTCCACTACCGGTCTCTTCGGGCCGTCAGTCGTGGGTTTCGCGGAGCGTTTCACCGACGCGCAAAAGGCTTCGCAGGCTATGAGGCATTTCCTGCCTAAGCGCTCCAACTCGTCTTCAGGCCAGGGACGCTCTCGAGGTAGACCCCCGCCTTCTCAACCCGCTAAGCCAGCAGAGCCACCTTCCCGGCCTCGCTCCTCTTCGGGACCGCGCCAACGTTCCCGCTCCGCGAACCGCAGCAGTCGGCCTGAACGCCGGGGACCTCGACCCAGGCTTGTGTTGAACCCCGAGCCTCCGAAGCCGTCCTAGCCGCAGGGATAAAAAGCAGATGGTCAGGTCTCGCCTCAGCCGGACCCCCATCTCTCCCTCCCGGTCTCCCAGTTCCCTGCACCCAGGTGACTGCCGACCTCAGTTTAGCAGCCAACGAGCCCGTTGTCAAACGCACTCGCCTGCACACAAACGCCGTTATCACGGCGACCCAAATAAATCTCAAAAAGAGCTTTTTCTCTGTAGTAAATGTGCCCACACATCAGTCTGCACTCCTACACTCATTCACCCCTCCCACCCATGCTATAAATGTCCCGGCGCCCACTCCACAGTGCACGCCGCCACACATAAGCACTACCCCCTCTATGTCTCAAGCACAAAATGGCAGCGCTACCGAGTTCCCTCTAGTAGGCGACCCTTATCCGCGCCGGCTCCAGCCGCTATCGTGTCGGGCTCAGGCCTGGCAAGCCATGCCCGGGGTATCAAATTGGGTTATGAACATAGTAAAAAGGGGCTACTCGCTACAGTTCGTTCGCAGGCCCCCGCGCTTTTGCGCCGTGGTCGAGACCTCGGTGAGAAGCAGCGTCAGTCACGTGCTTCGCACCGAGATTTTGAAACTGGTAGAGAAGGGAGCGGTGGAGCCCGTCCCCCCTTCCAAAAGCGAGTCGGGCTTCTACAGCCGATACTTTCTCGTTCCGAAGAAGGACGGAGAGCTCAGGCCCATCCTAGATCTAAGGCATTTGAACAAAGCTCTGATGACTCGCTCTTTCAAAATGCTAGCGGTGAAACAGATCCTCGCGCACATTCGCCCTGGGGACTGGTTTTTCACGATAGATCTGAAAGATGCGTACTTTCACGTGCAGGTAGCCCCCCACCACAGGCCATTCTTGAGATTCGCCTTCGAGGGGCAGGCTTATCAGTACACGGTCCTGTCATTCGGCTTATCCCTGGCGCCCCGCACGTTTACGAAATGTATGGACGCGGCATTAGCCCCGCTCAGGCTGAAAGGGATGCGGGTGCTCAACTACCTCGACGACTGGCTAGTGATAGCCCAGTCTCGAGCAAAACTACTAACACACAGATCCTGGCTCCTCAACCATTTAGACTGTTTGGGTCTCAGGATCAATATCGCCAAGAGCTCGATGTCACCCACTCAAAAGATATCTTTTCTGGGCATTGTTCTAGACTCGAGACTCATGAACGCGCGGCTAACGATACAGCGCGCACTATCCGTCCAGAACATGGCGACTTCATTCAAAGCCGGAACTCGCGTTCCCCTGAAACACTTTCAGAGAATGCTCGGCCTTATGGCCTCGGCATCGTCAGTGCTCAGGCTGGGACTGCTACACATGCGCCCCCTCCAGCGTTGGCTACGCGCCCGTGTCCCTCCTTATGCATGGAAATGGGGCCGTTTTCCCGTCAGAGTGAGCCACAGCGTTGTCAAAACTTTGGCTCCTTGGACGAGGACAGAGTGGTATCGGAGGTGCGTGCTTATGGGCATAAACTGTCTAGAGATGAAAGCGGTCGCCTTATCGCTGAGAGCTTTCCTTCCACATATAAAGAACCACCACGTCTTGGTTCGTTCAGACAACATGTCGGTGGTAGCGTACATAAATCGCCAGGGCGGCCTGAGATCATATTCCCTTCACCGCATGGCGAAGCATCTCCTTTTATGGGCAGAGCACAACCTGAGCTCCCTGAGGGCGGCTCACGTGCCAGGTATTCTGAATGTGGGTCTGGATATGTTATCCAGGAGAACCATTCCCCCAGGGGAATGGTCTCTTCATCCGCAAACGGTTCTCTTAATTTGGAACACCTTCGGCAGAGCGAAAGTGGATCTCTTCACCTCAGAAGACAACACTCACTGCCCAATATTTTTCTCCAAACGCAGGGATGCCCTGGCCCATGTCTGGCCCAGCCTCCCGCTATATGCTTTCCCCCCGATCGCGATGCTACCACAAACCATCAAGAAAATCAGGGAGACGGCATCCGCGGTGCTTTTAATAGCCCCGCTCTGGAGGAACCGAACGTGGTTCTCCGATCTGATCCAGCTGTCAGACACAGCCCCATGGCCCGTTCCGCTGAGGAAAGACCTCCTCACGCAGGCGAAGGGGGGGGTCTGGCATCCCAGTCCCGAACTATGGGCCCTCCACGTATGGCCCATCAACTGGTATCGGGAAACCTCTCTGACAGAGTTATGAACACTATAGCGGAAGCTAGAGCCCCCTCGACGAGGCGGCTCTATACTCTGAAGTGGTCAGTGTTTTCTAACTGGTGTGCCGTCCGAAATATCGACGCATGCTCATGCGAAACAACAGAAGTGCTCGCTTTTCTCCAAGAGCTACTGAACGCGGGTCGTTCCCCCTCCACGCTCAAAGTTTATGTCGCCGCCATAGCAGCTAACCACGCTCAGGTCGCGGGACATTCACTAGGGAAAAGTGAGCTCATTGTACGTTTTCTTAAAGGGGCCAGGAGATTGAACCCCCCCCCCCCGCCCCCCCTCGGTTCCTATTTGGGACCTTGCGGTGGTTCTAGACGCTATGAAGGGTCCCCCCTTCGAGCCTCTCCAGACCGCGACCATAAAGCTTTTATCACTCAAAACCGCGTTTCTGCTGGCTCTGGCCTCGGTTAAACGTGTGAGTGACTTACACGCACTCTCAGTGAGTCCGTCCTGTCTCGAGTTCGAGCCCAACAACTCCAAAGTTGTTCTTAAACCGAGACATGGTTTTATACCCAAAGTGCTTTCTACCCCTTTTAGAGCACAGGTTATTACTCTGCTTCCTTTACCCGCATCTCAGGGTGAACAGGACGCGAATCTACTCTGCCCGGTCAGAGCTTTGAGACTGTATCTGGAGCGCTCCTCCCCCTTCAGGCAGTCGGACCAGCTGTTTGTCTGCTTCGGCGGCCGCACTAAAGGTTGTGCTGTCACGAAGCAAAGACTCTCACACTGGATAGTGGACGCGATCGCGCTGGCATATGAGTCTAAAAACCTGACTTGCCCTATAGGCGTTAAAGCCCACTCCACTAGAGGCATGGCCTCATCTTGGGCTTGGTCGTGTGGCATTTCTTTGGAAGATATCTGTGCGGCGGCAGGCTGGGCCTCTCCGTCCACTTTTATCAGATTCTTTAAATTGGAGGTTCCAGCTCTACAAGCAGGGCTTCTCTCCATCTAGGCTCTATCTTGACCCTGGTAAACAGATTGCCTTTAGTTTTGGCCTGTACACATCAGTCCTTAAGCACTTTTCATTTATCACAAGATCCGACTATGTCCGATCAGCCGTTCAAACGAACCGACTCTTCCGGTTCTTCATCCCCCCTTATAGCCGCCTCTTCGGTGTCTCTGGGGTTATTTACATGTGCTTTGGGCATACTGGTTCAGTCAGCACACACGGCGCTTTACATTGTGTTCCCATACGTAATACGAGGAACCTCTCTCGAAAGGGAACGTACTCGGTTACTTTCGTAACCTCGGTTCTCTGAGAGAGAGGAACGAGTATTACGTTCCGTGCCGTGTTTATGCTTCTCAGGTATCGCTTCAGTCGATCTAAAAACCTGACACCTATGGCGAAATTAGGGCTTTATATAGCCTCCTGTATGCAAATATAAGCACCTTTTTTCGGCGGGCTTCTGGAACACCCCCCATTGGCTCATTCCTCTCAGCCGCCTCACCATAGGTTCCTGCAGTTGCCGTGGCCCGGCCAATCAGAGCGCTCCTCGCGCTGAGCTATGGCCGTTCAGCGGCACTGCGCTTTACATGGATACCTTTATTAAAGTTTTGCTTCATATTCTCGAGAAAAGGAGTTTTTCCCATACGTAATACTCGTTCCTCTCTCTCAGGGAACCGAGGTTACGAAAGTAACCGAGTACGTTTTTAGTATATTTTTTATTGCTACGTGGCAAACAAGTTACCAGTAGGTTCAGTAGATTGTCAGAAAACAAACAAGACCCAGCATTCATGATATGCACGCTCTTAAGGCTGTGCAATTGGGCAATTAGTTGAAAGGGGTGTGTTAAAAAAAATACCAGTGTCTACCTTTGACTGTACAAACTCAAAACTATTTTGTACAAACATTTTTTTTTTTAGCAATCCTGTGAATCACTAAACTAATATTTAGTTGTATGACCACAGTTTTTTAAAACTGCTTGACATCTGTGTGACATGGAGTCAACCAACTTGTGGCACCTCTCAGCTGTTATTCCACTCCATGATTCTTTAACAACATTCCACAATTCATTCACATTTCTTGGTTTTGCTTCAGAAACAGCATTTTTGATATCACCCCACAAGTTCTCAATTGGATTAAGGTCTGGAGATTGGGCTGGCCACTCCATAACATTAATTTTGTTGGTTTGGAACCAATACTTTGCCCGTTTACTAGTGTGTTTTGGGTCATTGTCTTGTTGAAACAACCGTTTCAAGGGCATGTCCTCTTCAGCATAGGGCAACATGACCTCTTCAAGTATTTTAACATATGCAAACTGATCCATGATCCCTGGTATGCGATAAATAGGCCCAACACCATAGTAGGAGAAACATGCCCATATCATGATGCTTGCACCTCCATGCTTCACTGTCTTCACTGTGTACTGTGGCTTGAATTCACAGTTTGGGGGTCGTCTCACAAACTGCCTGTGGCCCTTGGACCCAAAAAGAACAATTTTACTTTCATCAGTCCACAAAATGTTCCTCCATTTCTCTTTAGGCCAGTTGATGTGTTCTTTGGCAAATTGTAACCTCTTCTGCACATGCCTTTTTTTTAACAGAGGGACTTTGCGGGGGATTCTTGAAAATAGATTAGCTTCACACAGACGTCTTCTAACTGTCACAGTACTTACAGGTAACTCCAGACTGTCTTTGATCATCCTGGAGGTGATCATTGGCTGAGCCTTTGCCATTCTGGTTATTCTTCTATCCATTTTGATGGTTGTCTTCCGTTTTCTTCCACGTCTCTCTGGTTTTGCTCTCCATTTTAAGGCATTGGAGATCATTTTAGCTGAACAGCCTATCATTTTTTGCACCTCTTTATAGGTTTTCCCCTCTCTAATCAACTTTTTAATCAAAGTACGCTGTTCTTCTGAACAATGTCTTGAACGACCCATTTTCCTCAGCTTTCAAATGCATGTTCAACAAGTGTTGGCTTCATTCTTAAATAGGGGCCACCTGATTCACACCTGTTTCTTCACAAAATTGATGACCTCAGTGATTGAATGCCACACTGCTATTTTTTTGAACACACCCCTTTCAACTAATTGCCCAATTGCACAGCCTTAAGAGCGTGCATATCATGAATGCTGGGTCTCATTTGTTTTCTGAGAATCTACTGAACCTACTGGTAACTTGTTTGCCACGTAGCAATAAAAAAATATACGAAAAACCTTGATTATTCTGGTTAGTCACATTGTACTGCTATTATTTTGAACAATACTGTATATATATATATATATATATATATAGAGAGAGAGAGAGAGAGAGAGAGAGAGAGAGAGAGAGAGAGAGAGAGAGAGAGAGAGAGAGAGAGAGAGAGAGAGAGAGAGAGAGAGAGAGAGAGAGAGAGGGGGAGAGGGAGAGAGAGAGAGAGATGCATTTGTGTGCCCTCTGTGGAGTTATCAGCATGTTACAAATTCCTTGAGCATCATAGTCTCTCAAGACGAACACAATAAAAACCTCCATTAAACCAGTAAGTCACACAACACGCCCTCTGAGCGAGATAGAGAACAAGAGAGCAGAGAGAGGTATTTACTCTTGAATGTAGGCTGGATGGTGGTTGTCAGTTGGAGGTTGTGTGATTACTGCATTTGAAAAGTCAAACCTGCTGGTAAATAAAGCTCAACTTATACTGTTGATTGTTCACAGGCGACAAGATTAACGTGCCTCTCTCTGCTTGCAAAATTATCTTTAACTTTTCTTCCATCAGATTTAATATCTGCAGAACAGTTCTGCTCCCCTCCGGAGAAATAAAAATGAAATTAAAAAAAACAAAAAAGCAGTAGAGTGTAGGCCTTCAGAGTTGTTTTAAATGGAATGCCATCATTTCTTTATGAGGAATGAGTCGCCTCCACACAAGCACTGAACAAAAGATCTGCCGCATGCTAAGAGATGCTGTACTGAAGTGAGTGCTGATCCTCACGCTGAACCTGTCTGCACTTTGATGTGGAGATGAGGTATTCGGGATTGTTACTTTGCAGATATCGGCCGCACTAAAAAATTCACTTTTGATCTGAGACGGGCCCACCCCAGACTGTGACATTAATAGAAGGTTAGCTCTGCATTTCACAAACCTGATGAGTTTGAAGGAGCAAAAATGACAACAGAACTGCTTGTGTGCTGGAGTGAAACAGACGATTTAAGAGCAGACGGGAACAGATATTCTGCTCAGGCTGGAGTGTTTGATTGTGCAGCAGGGTAAAGTGTTCATTTAAGGTGTAAGTATTAGGCATTCCTTTGAACATGTTCAAGAACATTACTTTTCCTTAATGCATTCTGCCTTCATTTACTCATCTTTGTGTCACTCTAAATGATTTTCTGTTTGCACTTTATTTTACTAAGAAAGTACTGGGTAATATAAAGAAACTACATGGGTTAATACCTGGACATTATTACCCAGTTAGTGTCATTACAATAAGTGTCACGTGTATGTGTATATGGGCAGAGGTGGTAAAAGTACTCAAAAGTTATACTCGAGTGAAAGTATATATACCTAAATAAAAAAATACTCCAGTAAAAGTAGAAAGTCCTCCATTCAAACATCACTTGAGTAAAAGTACAAAAGTATCAGATTTAAAACATACTCACTGTAAATATCAATAAGCAGATAAAGTCTTTTGGGACTGATATGCAATGCTTTAATTGAACAAATGATAAGATTAGATACTGCAATTAAGAATTTGTTAGATTTGCAATTAATAGGAGACAATGAAGCACCTTAACGCAGTATAGGGGTTAAACTTAAAATAGACATGTTCCATAACATTAGTTCCATAAAACAGATGAGGAGCAAGATACTATTAACTAATTCAAAATTAATTCAAAAGCCATAACCACAATGACATATTACGTAACAATTAGTTAATAGTCATGTGCCTCAACAAGTAAAGTCATAATATAATTTTGCCAATTGTTATGATTAATGATTAATTAAACAGACAACTGAGAGTCGGAATGCATGGCTTTGAATACATGAATTTACATTATTAGTTAATGTAATATGTCATTAGGGAATTAATGATGTCATATTTAATTAATAGCAATTCATATATTACTTAATCTATTAATCATAGAGAATGTTCATTAGTTGCTGATGCAGTAATCATTAACAAAAGGTTTAGTTCTTTATTAGTAATACATTAACTAATGATTATCTGTGCATTAGTTAGGCATGAATTATAATAGTGCACCTGTATTGTAAAATGTTACCGATGTTTTCATAGTAAATTGTGTGCCGCAAAATATAAAAGTTGGGGAAACACTGAGCTAACGTTAGTGTGGCAAACCTGACTTGTCAGCTTTTCCAAGTCTATACCCGACTGGATTATCCATGACCGACCAGACCGGTTTGGAAATCAAGTGTGATAAATACTTAATACTTGGAGCGGGCATGGGGAAATGTATTGAAGTAAAAAGTAAACTTTGCCTTTAATATTGTAGTGGAGTAAGAGTAAAAGTAGATGCAAATAAAATATACTCAAGTAAAGTACAGATCCCCGAAAAAAATACTTTAGTAAAGTATCAAAGTATTTTTACTTGATTACTTACCACCCCTGTATATGGGTAACAGGGCTGCATTTCCTGAATCTTTCTTAACGCTGCATTGTTCTTAAATTATACCTTAACCTGTACCGTAATCTTAATATGTGTTTCCCAAAATGTTCTTAGTAAAGTATGCCTTCTGTAAGTTGTTCAATCGTAAGGTTGGTCATTCTGATAGTGGCCACTACTGTTTCTTAATATCTTAGTCTATATGAATATAATTTTGTTAATTTAAGTGCTTTCATGTTAAGAATACAAGTGTCATTACACTGATGTTTGTTAGCTTTTTAATTATTCATTTTATTATTAATTTGATAATTATATTATCCAAGGTAGGCTACATCAGCTGGCAAACAATTACTGAGTTTATTGAAAGGGAATAATTAACTAAAATGTCAGAAGCTGCTATTTACAATAGATTTTGCCTACCACAATAGCAAATTCAGCACCTTTTAGATCGTATTGGTCGTATCCGACTTCAAGACAAACTCAACGGAGCTACCTCCTCAGCCCCAAAATTCAGTACTTTTATTAGTACTTAATAAAATATTCACAGTTGGATTTAGTTTGCAATTTGGATTATATTTATAAGATCTCATATAACATCTATTTCTGAAGTGCTTCTGTTATAAAGAACACCGCTTTCTCACATAACGCATATAAACAGCCCCTGCACAGAGTGAATAATTGATTTTTGAGCCATTGATAAATAATTTCAGCACCACCTCCGCGGACAGCACCTGGTAACTTCGCACTTCAGAAGGTATACCTAAAGTAACCTCCGAAGCGAACACACCTATACTAATGGTAAAGTTATACCTTTGGAGTCTTCTTAACGACCTAAGAGACAATGCTATTGGGAAATCCAGCCCTGGATTGTAAAATAAAGTGCAACCAATTATACTAATGATTCATTTCCATAAAATTAAAGTGAATGATCATATAAGTGGTTCATATGACTTGACATATGACATATATATTCCAAGTTCTCTGAAGCCAAATGACAGCTTTGTGCAGCACGCTGAAGTTTGAGTAATGTAAAGGGTCATAAGAGAATTAAAGGGGTCATGAATTGAGAAATCAACTTTCCCTTGAGCTTTTGAAAGATAAAAGTTCATAGTGATAAAATATATTATCTTGTAAGTTTCGGAGCTGAAAACTTTGTTAGTCAAAGAAAAATACTTATTGACTGCTGGTTTGGCAAATGCTCGATCTCAGAATATGCCAACCTGTGATGTCAGAGTGTGGTGAAACGCCGCCTTAACCGAAGAAGAAATAGCATAGGCCTACGTATAGCTAAACTGGATCGAACTTCCAAGCAATAAACATGCTGCATAAGCTTCATTCGGATTCAAATATTATGAATGCATGGATGAACTTTACTTTTAATTAATATCCAGCTCATGTGGGGAAGACATTGCGTGTTTTGTTTCTTTATTTCAACATATATTTGTTTGTAAAAAAAAAAAGGGGGACTCGATTTACAGACAGGATAATTTTTTCTTTAATTTGTTAAAAATAACAATTTAATTTAAAAAAAAAATGAGATAACATTGCATTGTTACAGATCGTTTGGCATCTATTGATTATGTGTTCGTGTTTAACTAAACATAACATATCATGGTGTCACAGGGTGAAGAAACGTTTTTTTTTAGGTGTGTTGGTTCGTTGTGTTGTGATTTGTGATCAGATTCGGACATGTCAGATTCCCAACATCCCAGGGCTTTGTTTTTTCCAGACAGGCTACCAAAATGTATCAATGGCTGGCCAATGGGCTAGCTTAAATAGTGAAATAACATTCCTTTCTTGGTGTGCATTGTTCACTCTCTTCACTTAATTTTTCAAGGTAAAATACAATCGCTGAAGTTTTGATCATGCTGATTTGTATGACTCTGCAGTGAGGCGTGCGTGTGTGTGTGTTTTTGTGATATACGGTTTATAGATCAATCAGGTGGGCCAAGTAATAAAAAAAAACATTCAAATGAATTGTGGGTGAATGAGATATAAATCATTGTGATTGTTTGATAACGATGTTTTTCGAGCCCTGTGAGTGAATCATTCCGGTTGTCGTTTTCCCACACACTTTCAAAACAATTCCTGACGTGTACTCATGGGGGAGCATAAGCTCATTAAATATGCAAATCTTATCCAATCCTAGCAGTTGGGTTTACTTTCAACTCTTCTGTGAGGCAGGCCAATAAAACCGAGTGTACTAAGAGACAGCTTCAAACCAGTGTAGAAAATAGCATATTACTTATTCATTATGCTGTTTTTGAATGTAAAAACCATTCAAACGTCGTAAGTTGACCTCAGACAACTATATAAAAAAATCCAGTTCATGACCCCTTTAATGTTCAATTTGTAATCCGTTTTGTTTCCATCTTTTTAATGAATTGGTTGATTTAGTTTACAAAACTTGTTTACAAATCAGACTGAACAGGTTCTCGAATATTGCCTCGAATGTCGCCTGAGAATATTCATTTGTGTAAACAATTCCATAAATGTTCTGAGTATCTTTTTTTATTAAGTAGGCCTATGCAGTTATGTGTAAAACAATTTTGCTTTTCTTTTGTCTTTTTCTGTCTTTTATGTGTTGGATAATTTCAGTTATTTCAAGCGTTTTGAATTCTGTGGATATTCACCCAACGTGCGGAGCTGCAAACCAAACACAGACGGAATCTCGTCCTTTGAGAATCTGCTCGCAAACATCATCCTGCGCGTGTTTGTCTGGGTCGTCGCCTTCATCATTTGCTTTGGAAACATCTTCGTCATCTGTCTACGGTCCTGTATCGCTTCAGAGAATCAACATCACACCATGGCCATCAAATCCCTCTGCTGTGAGTCCATTACACATCAAACACAAGTGTGACACAACCAATATGTAGGATCCTACTCAACCCCAATGAAGCTCAAATGATTAATCAGTCAAAATCCATTTCATGCATAAAACAGTGGCACACAAAAAACTTGTGAACTCAATGTAGAACAGTCTGACTCTGATTACATTTGATACGAGTAAGATTTCTACACATCTACAATACAATTCACTTAAACACTTAACAAACAAAAAAACTTAATCAACATGAAATGCCTTTTGCAACCCATTTTACTTTGCAATATTTTAGATTGAAACACAATTTTCAGCAAGAAAAATGACATGCGGTGAGACTTGTTTTTATCAATAAAAAATTTATTGAATCATAAAAGTTGTAATTTCTATATCAGATTAAAGCCAGATCTGAATATGGTTAACATTATGTAGACTGCAAGACCTTGGTGATATCAGCAGAAAGGGACAGTTGTTTGGAAGCTGAGATTTGTTTGTGTTTGTGTTTGTGTTTGTGTGTGTGTGTGTGTGTGTGTGTGTGTGTGTGTGTGTGTGTGTGTGTGTGTGTGTGTGTGTGTGTGTGTGTGTGTGTGTGTGCCCTTGTTTTATAACCCAAAATATAACATTGTGGGAACCAAATGTTTCCATAAGGATAGTAAAACCTGAGATTACCTACATTGTAGGGGCAGTGTAGGGGGGATAGAATGTACAGTTTGTAAAACCATTACATCTATGGAGAGTCCCGACAAAGTGTGTGTGTGTCTGTGTGTGTGTTTTTAACAGGAATCTTTTATGCTCGCCATTTCTGAATTTTTTTAAGTATATACATTTCATTTTAACAAAATACAGGCGACACAGTAATAGTTAAACATTGCAAATTAAAACAACTTTTTATTGCTGTGTAACATGACAACCCCGAAAATAAAATAGTTTAAACAAAATAATTTAAATAACTGTCAAACAGGATTAATCCTGTCAAATACCAAGAAAGCTCAAAGGAAAAACCTCTGCTTACATAAAATAATAATAACAGCTGCACTGTAAAAAAAAAAATGGCTCCAATTGAAAGTTTACTAGTGACTGATCACATCTAAATTTTTCAGTTTGTCAAATTTAAATTCTGTGCATTTATGCAATTTAATTCTTAGAAATTAAATTCGGTCGACTGAAAAATTTAGATGTGATCAGTCACTAGAACATTTTCAATTGGAGACCTGACATTTTTTTAACAGTGTGTATTTCCCACAACAATGCTTTGATTGAATATAAAGCTATATAAAAGAGTCAAAACCCTGCAATAATCAGGTTAATTATGTGTACCATAGTAAATATCTGCATTTGACTGTGTTTTGACATATGTAATCTACTTATTTAAAGTGATTCAGAGTTTGTAATGAAAAAATTGTTTGCTCTCTGAAATGGTTAATATTTGAGTGTAGGGTCTAATTTTGGAAGTTCACAGGCATCAGACAAACAGGCTTAACGGGTCGTACAGTTCCCTCTAATTGCAGCATTTACACACACACATTCCATTATACACTCCGCTAATTATACACATCAACACACAGCCATGAAACTCACTAAATTATACATCTATGCAGTATCACAAGCTTTTAATAAACATCAAAACACACACACTCTTGACTCCCCACTGGGCAGATAAATAATTACAACAGTCTGTATCTTTATACACGTGTGTGCGCACACAAAGAGAGCTTGCTGATGTGTGTGTGACCTTGCACACTATAGCAACAAAATTAATACCTGATCACACACAGACAGAAAAGGTGATGTTTTATTATAATATTTTGTTGTATGTATTAGTGCAATATCTATAGCTGGTCAGCTGGGGATCAGAGTCTGAGGACTAATATGTCTCTGACCGAAAGAGATAGCAGACAGGGGGCTGATAACAGATGGCTGGATATGTGCAGTTTTTTTTTTAAACCACAGAGTTGAAAGAACCAGTGAGTCTTAAATGACCAAAACCTGCCGTCCCCTCAGAGGAGAGACATGAAGAGAGAGGGAAGAGTTTAGAGTTGGAACTCCATCTCACAGAGTAACATTGGCTGGAATATCTTTAGCAATGGGGGAGGGGGGTGTCTCTGTAGGACTTACTTCAGTTCAGACTAACATACATAATATCCGTGCTTACTTGCAAAAAGCCTTTCGCTGTGTGTGAAATGTCTCATCTCAGAGGTCCTGATTTTGAGGAATGGAAACAGAAGCTGGGAGAGACATCTTTGAGGGGAGGGAAGATGATTTGGAGGGAGTGCAGGTGAATGAATGTGTGTCGGTGATTTGGTGCGCTTTAACTATTGGCTGAATCAAATGCTCTGCAGGTATCTAGGACACAAAAATAGAGAGAACCCCCCAAAAAAGAGAGAAATTTGGGCTTCACAACAAACTACCAGAAATATAGCAGAAAATACTGATATGACTGACTGATTGATTATGATAGGTAGATTTATATACTATCTTTATATGCTATATTTTATGTATTATTTTTATACTATTATAGTATTTAATAGTATTCTTAGTTAGCTTTTATTTTACATTTTATTATATGTTTTAGGATTGTTGTTGTTTGTCATTTTTATTAATCTGTTTTAGTGTTGCACGATATACCGTTAGCTACTAGAAAAGTATTGCGAACCCCTGCTATTACAAATATGGACTTTTATTAGTGCCGGTACTTTAACGAGGACAGCGCTAATATGAGCTGTATTTCTTAATTTGGGTCGATGTGTGACAGCAGGTGCCAGCCAGGACGTGTGTGTGAGCTCTACTTCAGCCGTTCACTAAATATTGGAAGTGGAGGAGTGATATGAAATATATACGCGCAACGCATGACAAAGCAACAGAAATATGCGCGCATGAGAAAAATAAAGCGCGGCGCAGGACGTGCTCGCGCTGGCGGACTCTGACCTGAAGCGCGCGCCCACGCATTTAGACAAAACATGCGATCGCCATTCAGTTCTTTCACGGATTTTTGTTTGGGTTTGAATGGTCAAAAATATGTAAAAATGCACGGTCTGGCGAGTATTCAGGTAAACACAGTCGGATATGTCTTTAGTGAACGTATACAGCTGAGGTAATAAGATCCGTGCAGGTCTTAAGCCAGACCTATATTCTGTGTTTATTAATGTTAATCAAACATTGAAAAATAGAAAACCACCACATGCTTGGCTAAATAACTAAATATGTATTTATTAAGAATCAGTGTATAGTTAAATTATAGAGTAAAGACTAAGTAAGCAGTTTATATTTGATTATTTAATTTCTTTCTTGTCTTGCTACTGTTAAATAGACCTAATGTAGCTGAAAAATAAAGCACTGTTTTTGTCATATTGTTTGTAATTTGCATTTTTTGCTTATTTTTAAAAACAAAAATGCAATTAAAATCTATTTTATAATTATACAATTACATTTAAAAAAAAAAAAAATATATATATATATATATATATATATATATATATATATATATATATATATATATATATATATATATATATATATATATATATATTAAATTACTCGTATCATGAAATAAGATTTTGGTCATCCCAACCTGTTGTTCAGAAGTGAAAGGTTAGTGAATGATAACAGGATTGATCAGGGCCGTGCAGAGACCCTTGGAGGGGCAGGTGCTCAAAGTATAAAAGGGGCACATGGAACAAGACTTTTAATCGGGCTGTGCTCAAAATATCAATACAGCAATATATTGTCACACATTCCTTTCTGATACGCGTTTCAATACAGATGTTTCTGTACTGATATGGCAGCAATGCAGCAATGCTGTGATGCAGTTTTGATAAGAAATCTTTAAAAGGTCAAAAGTTAAAAAAATATTTTAAAAGTTAAAAAAAATAAAAAAAACTCTTTCCACCTATTAATAACTCTGGGATTAGAAACTGTTATACTTATGATTCTGTTATACAGAATAGTAAAGAACAGCTGTTATAGTAAACTGTGTAGGTAGGACATGGTCCTTATTCAAAATCAACGTGGCCCGTTACGTAGGCCTACAGTACTGAATAGTTTTATTTAACGTAATGTGAGATGTCTTGTTAGTGATAGTGACAAACTTTAAAATTTAAAGTTGTCATAACAAACACATCTCACATAATGTCATCTTTGCATTAAAAATGACATAATTGAGACACTCAATGACACTTAATGACAGTTGTCATAAACATGCACAAAAACTCCTTCATATTCATAATCTGGGTATTTTTATACCTTTTCCTGAAATCTACTTGGGCCATATCTCATGTACTCTGCACTTTGATGTTAGGTCAGGTTCATTTTATATTGACATCGATATATTTTTTTAATAATACATTTTAAAGTATTTTTTCCAGAGATATATTATTGAGTTTAGAGGCTATAGTGATTTTGCTGTTGTAAACACTACTGTTACAGAAAAACATATTTTTTTCATATTAAAATTAGTGCTGGGAATAGATTTAAACAAATTAACTAATTAATAAAAAAAGTTCTGTAATTAATCAAGATTAATCACGGTTTAAAAACATGGGCATTTGTAATATTTTGATATTGTAATCATTTGAGTTACTCTCCAAATTAATGTAGAAACAATTTAAAGACAACATATTGTAAATATGTGTTGTATTGGCATCTTTTTATGAATGAAGGCCAGTATCACTGATGCTAATGTCTCTATGAAACATTATGACATTGCACTACAGTATAAATGAAAGCTACCAATTTCAATATTTATTAGGCTTTAAAAAACACTTAATTTAAGTGAACTTAAAACAATCTTTATATAAACCCATTATAATAAATGTTATATTTACCGGTGGCCTTTTAGACAGAAAACGTAATAGAATTATCATTATCAAAACCTTTCTGAATTATCATTAAAGCTACACTTTTCTCTGTGATGAACATTATTGACATGAACATGATTGAAACCTGTTCTGAATTTATATAACATTAACGTTATATTTTTAATGATAATAAAAAACAGATATAGACTAATTCAGAGGATGAAAAATCAGTATAAGCCTTTACCAGTGTTTTTAAATAAATACTAGAATAAAAATAATAGGTTAAAGTATAAATAGTTTTTAGTAAAATAACAAAGACAAGACTGTGTAACTCTACGCCCTTGAAACTTTTCTTCCTCAAACAGCAAACTAATGTTAACATTACTGTTACAATACACATACAGGAAACAGAAATATAAACAGCAGCTCCATGCTCTCTCCAAGTCGTTCTTGTAAAATGATAACAAATAATAACTAACTAAACAAACACTTCGCTGAGAACAACACTTAACGTTACCGCTGTATTGAAGAATCCGCTTCTCAGTCCACTCTCCAATGGCGCGCGCGAGCGGCGTGAGAGATGAGGTCATCGGGTGAAAGGTCATCATGTGATTCATTTTATTGTTTAATTTATTTAATTTTACTAATAGTTAGATTGGGCAGGCCTTCACAAAAAGGCCTGTGATTATATATATATTAATATAATAGGAATTTTTTATTTTTTTTTGCCTTGACAAAAAGGGCACTTTGGGCATCAAGGGGCAAAGAGGCAGGTGCTCAAGCACCCCCCCCCCCTCCCCCCACCCCCTGCACGTGCCTGGGATTGATAATGTGATCTCTGTGAGTATGTTCACAGCAGTTATTATAGCAATAAGTGGAGGGAATGGTCAAATACCAGGGCAGGAACATGCTGGCCAAGTAAATTTTTAGTTAAAAAAATAAATAAAATAAAAAATAATAAGTTCTGTTGTCATATTATTCATATTATCTGTTTTTTGTTGTTGTTGATTGTTTTGTTTTTACCGTGGTATCAATTTAGTATTGGTATCGAAATATTTTAGTATGGCATCGTATCGGTCATCATTTTGGTATCGTGACAAGACAACACTAGTCTGTTTAACATTTTTATTTTTAAATTTTCCATATAGACTGGATTTGTTTTTTATTTCAGCTTAAAGCTTGGAACATACTCTGCAAGAACAAAGAAATGTTTTCGTTTCTCGAGGTGGTAAGAACAAGAACAAAGTTTGTTATGGCCAGTACATTCGTACTTCACGAGAAAAGCAGGTGCCGATCATCTGCGTTGCTCCGCATTAACCACGCCCACTTTAAAATGATGAACAATCACACGATAGTTCTCGGACACCTGCAACTCGGACACTTGTCGAACAAGCTGCGAGAACTCCTAAAGCAGGGCTGCAAGAACAAAATGATGTCATGGGAGTGAGAACTTTTTTCTCTGTTCTTGCGGAGTATGTTGCAGCCTTTAGTTTGAGTATTTTTTGTATTTTCGTATGGATGAAAGTATGACAGATGGATTGATGGACAAAAGGTAATTAATTGATATTTTGCGGATCATATATTAAATAATGTATCCTTATGCATTAAAATATGGTCAACAAAATATGACCAAATATTCCATGTGTGTTTATCTCTGATAGGTGCAGACTGTCTCATGGGCGTTTATCTGCTGTTCATTGGTGCATTTGATATCAAGTATTGTGGCGAGTACAACCGCCATGCTCAGATATGGATGGAGAGCCTGTCCTGCCAGCTGATTGGCTCTCTGGCCATGTTGTCCACAGAGGTATCCGTCATGATGTTGACCTACATGACACTAGAGAAGTATCTGTGCATCGTCTTCCCATTCCAGCATTACCGTGCTGGACGAAAACAGACCCTCTGCTCGCTGACCTTCATCTGGCTGCTAGGATTTATCATTGCCGTTATTCCCTTCTGGGATAAACAGACATTTGGGAATTTTTATGGGCGGAATGGAGTGTGTTTCCCTCTTCATTCAGACCAGACAGAGAAACCTGGTGCCAGATGTTATTCTACAGCCATCTTTCTCGGTGAGAGTGGAGGGCACTGAACTGTGCAAATCATGCACTATGTTTGAGACAATACTCTTTTTTTTCTTTTTTTACTGAATTTCCCCAGAGCTTCAAATATGCTGTTACAACAAGCTTTAAAAAAAGTAAAATGCAGGCGCCAGCAGTCAGTCACTGAACTCAGCAAAAACAAGGCTCTGAATGACTATTTCTCACATTTTCTAAATATCCTCAAAAAGTGATAAATTATATAAAATATTAAGGCTTGTTTTTAGAGAATACATAATGAATTTAACTTATTTTAATGTCTCCATTGCCATTTATTTATTTTCAATGCCGTAAGAAAGGGTAAATTAAAATATATAGTCCGAAAACCTCATATAAATACAAATCTATTTTCTTAAACCTGCAGTCTGTAACTTTGTTTGGTTAAAAAATTACCCAAAATCAATTTTTGAGAAGTACACAACAAGCCAGCATTCAAAACGATCTCCTTACCTTAGCCCCATTCACAACGGTAAGCTTATAATAATGTGTTATAATCAGAGTGGTACTAGTGGATTTTCCTTTGGAAATTCAAGCATATCTTGCATCATTACATCACGTGTAAAGAAAGAAAAAAGAATAAAGAAAGATTTGGGCTAGTAGTAGTACACTCTTAGAAGAAAAGGTTCTATCAGCGCTACGTATTTGGAACTCTTAAAAGGTTATATACAGTATAAATATAGTTGAGTATACTCCAAAGACCCTTTTATGCTAAAAGGGTTCAATAATGACAAGAAAGAACCCTTTGGGAACTTTCTATATAGGGTTCTGTATAGAGCACTGCAAAAAAAATGCATTTCTTATCAAAGAAAAAAATGCATTTTTTATCTTAGCAAAAACTCTCTTAATTTTGAGTTATTTTCCCCCAAAATAAGACAATTACTTTTGCTTGTCTAGTAAATACTTCTTATTTAATTAAATGTATCATTTTGATGGCGGATTGTAATCCAGAAAGGTCCAAATGACATCAGCGAAACCTGGAGACTCACACATAGTCAAAAGCAAAAGATCAGACTGTACAGAAATCGAAATCTACCGGTAACACTAATAAACACTAGATACATGCAATTCTAATGCTGTTAACATTAAAAATATGAAACTAAAGTATAACAATAATTCAGATTTGTACGGTTTGATTTTATACAAGCGATCATTAGATTTAATCACAGTTGATAGCGTGATTTATTGTAATGTTTTGTTCCCAAAAGTGTTACTTGTGTTAAGTGTTACAAGTGTTACATGTTACTTGTTCAGATGACTTTTTCGGGTGAAAATTCTTATTTATACTCCAGACGCAGAATCTGTGATTCTGAAGTACAGTATTGACACAGGTGCGGGGACTTACAGCAAATCCGCACAAACTCCACAAAACATTAGATTCATCTGCCCTGAGGTGCCGATAGACAACTTACAGATAAACGATAGACAACTTACGATACACGCGTACAGATGATAACAGCGCAAATAACTACAATTGCAGGTTTCAAACAGAGATGGTGACAGAGGGAAAACTTACGAACTGCTTTAAAATGAATTTTTTTTTTTATTGTTACAGTCTTCTTTTTACTGGAAAAATATTAAGTCATGCAAAACTGCTCCAGTCCAAAGACAAAAGGGGGGGAAAAGTAAAACAAAATATGCAGCTAAATTGGTGAAACACTTTTTTTCTCAATGTTACTGAAGATTTATGTGTGTGTTTCTCTGTCAGGTCTGAATCTGCTGGCTTTCATGGTGATCGTATTCTCCTACTCCAGTATGTTTTACTCTGTCCAGAAAACCGCAAAGTCTGCGCGGCAGACAGTTTTTGATCGGGAAGTGACTATTGCAAAGCGATTTTTCTTCATTGTGTTCACTGATGCCATGTGCTGGATCCCCATCTTCCTCTTGAAGATACTATCACTGTTAAGAGTTCAGATCGCAGGTAAGCAAACACGTGTCACAATACATTTGAGAGTGCAGACTAGCAGGTTATTATGAGTTAACTCATAATTGCTGTGACCGCAGTTTGGCAGCACATTAGCTAATGATCTTGATGAGGCAACTCATTAATATAGTGTATAAAACCATTGTATTCTAAATTGCTTGGCCTGATTTCCAATCAATAAAAGTGCAGTTCCCCTGGTTTATTCTTGTGTGTGTTCGATGAATACAGCAGGCTTTACAGAGCTTTACAATAAGATCTGATCTATGCTCCAGTAGATATAGATTTTTTCTTTTTGTTTTGCTTTGTGAACACATACACCCACAAAAGTAATATTAAATCAAATGTGTAAAAACTGTACCTGTAGGGTTACAGCATGCTTGTCTTTGTAGCAGAACTCTTTAAAGGACTAAGTGGACTTAGTGGTACCCCTAATAGGTACAAACTGGTATCTAAAAAAATTATACAAAAACACCTTACATAGTGTGATACAGGTTAGCATATACCATATGGTATACAACAAAACTACAGATAAACAGTGGTAGCCAAAATTGTTAGAACACCTGACAGTTGCTCCAAACCATAATTTACTTTCATAATGTTCATGAAATTCACTGACCATCAAATATTAGATGAAGTGAGTCGTACTGTTTTTATCCACTTTTAACTTCAATATTTGGTTTGCAGCAATTACAGCAGCTCACTCCTCTCGGGCATACTGTCAATACATTTCCTCTGAGAACTTCAACACTAATGTTATCTCATGCCTTCTGCAACTGAAGCCAAAGGCTTTTCTTTGAATGGACAATCGATCTGTCCAGTTTATTTTTCAATTCGCCCCAAATGTGCTTGATGGGGTTGAGGTCTGGACTTCGCAGGTAGTACTGGCGGTATTTAGATGAATGTTTCGGGTTATTGTCCTCCTGAAAAATAAATCCAGGCCCAATAAGATGACCCCCAGATGTCAAGTGTTCTAATCATTTTGGCCACCACTGTGTCATTTCTATTATTCAATTATTTAAATTTCCATTATTTAAAGAGAGAATCATTCTTATCTACTGGCATTTTATTCATTAAATAAATTAAAAGTTAACTTCTTTTTTAACTAGTATTGTATCTATTATAGTGGGAATTAAAGGTCTTAGGGTGTGTTCACACTCGGCAGGTTTTGTTCAATAAAAAAAACCTCTGGTGTAATTGCTCTGTCAGTACGGTTCATTTTAATAAGTGCAAACACTGCCACCCGAACCCTGGTGCGCATCAAACCAGCAGACCAGAAACCTTGTGAAAACCCCAGAAAAACGTGTGTCCGCTTCCAAACAAACTCTGTGTTGCATTTATATTAGTTGAAGTGCACAGAACCAAAGATATCTACACAAACCAAAACAGGACATGATGTCACAAGATAAAAGCCTAAAAAGGACAGAATGCTCAAGCAAGTTTTTTTTATTTTTTTACATCTTATAGGATTTTCAAAATGTGATAGACCAAACATGAGGACAAATAATCCTAGATTTAACCGTTTAGTGTGTCCTATAGTGTGTGGAGTGCCATGAAATATCGCAAGACTTCAGGCCGACGACACACTGCAAGCATGGCATAAGCGTCTCGGCTGTTAAAACTTGCACACTGCCTGCGCCGGAAATACATGCATTCAAGAAATAGAACCGACACCTATTTTTCATGTGACACGCAAGCGTGTTGGAAGCGATCCAGGCAAAATAGAATAGGAAAAGATGTTTAGATGTAATTTTGACATGGATACATATTAACAAATCACATTTTGATATGACATAAATGCAGATATAACTGTAATAAATAATAATAATTATCGATTTTCAAATATTGCATGTCAATACAGAACGAAATATTCTACAGCCTACAATACTGCCGATTGCCGCCGCTGTCTTTGCCGTATCAGTAGGCTATATATTTATGTTTAAAGGAACTATATGTAAGACATTTATTTCAATTAATCATAAAATGGCCCTGATATGTCACTAGACATTAAGAAATCATGTTAATTTCAAATACTTATATCACTGACAACTGTAGTCCTGCCAGGATATTGTCCTCAACTGATGTTGATGTTGACATGTTGTGTTTTAGCCTAAAGCTCCACCCTCCACCTATCGACCAATCAGAAAGTCAGTAGTGTTTTGGCATCCGGGTTGCCAGATCTGGTCAAGTTACCACAGCTGCAGCTACAGTAGCCTGCTTGCCAGCAGCCAGCATCCGTAGCCTGCTTTCTGATTGGACATTTTTCCCATTTCCCGCGAGTGTGTGCGCGTTTGTCCTTGGGGGTCCCCCCACACATCAGGATTTCTGATCGTAAATATTCAACATGTTGGACTAAATTGATGCATTTTCTTTATTGGTCAGGACCAAAAGTGAACCAAACTATAAGTGTGAATACACCCTTAATATCCACATTTCATATGATAAATAAGTATTGATTTTTGAGTAGTTGACTTTGGCTCATTGTGTCTTGATATTCTCATTTTTTTCATTTAAAAAAAGTTTGAATCCAGATATACCTATACACTGCCTGTAAAATCTATTGACAACTGTCATTTACGAAACATGAGCGATACAAGTAGCCGGTCTGAGCGAAGAGGCACATTTTGATTAGTAGATGGCTGAAGGATGGCTGAGGAGCTGAAGCCCCCGGTCACTAAGAGGATTAGACATTCAACCGCCATGAGCACACATGAACACTTATCAGCTAGAATGGCTTTGCAGTTCTTCCCTCGGACAATATGGTTTAATCTGCACTTTCTTTTTGCTTTCTCTCCATCTCCTCTAGGTACCATTATTCTGTGGGTGGTGATTTTTATCCTACCAATAAACAGCGCCCTGAATCCCATTCTGTACACCATCACAACCAGCGCTTTTCAGCAGAGACTTAAACAGTGTCTGAAATATCGCTGCCAGCAGACTAACTGACACAAACACACTATAAGCACATGCTCTGAGATTAATATTCCATGTGGAATAAAAAGTTAATAGATGACATGATAATGATACATTATCCCCCCCAACACACACGATTCTCTCATCCTCAGCAAGTTAATGAGGCTTATAAGAGCCTGCAGGGGTGAAGAAATAAGCGCACAAATGACCACATTAACCAGCAGACCATCATAAACAATATACATTTATGCAAATAACATGTAATACCAAGCCTTATTTGAAAAACAAAGAAATGACATGCAAACCTATGAAACTTCAACTCCCAAATAGACCTGGAGCAGTGCATGCATACACAGGGAAAGCCAAACTCTGCGGCTGTCAGAGAACAGGCAGAAAACAGTTCAGGACAGACCCGACGGGCTGAGGATTGGAACCCTTCCGACTGATTTAATTGAATTTTTGTTTGCTTTTGTGGATGTGTATGGAAAACAAAGAGGCAAAGATTGCATTTACATACTGTCAGGAATCAGGATAAAAAATGTCCAGAAAGACCAAAAAATATATGGTGGAGAGGAAAGGATAAATATACAAAATATTTCAAAATGAAATATCACACCTAAACCAATCATATTACTTAATCCATGAAAAAATACAAACATGTCATTATGGGTGTTCAAGTTGGTATCAAATGACAAACTGGTTCCAGACTGCCGTTAATGATTTTTTTTATTGTTTGAGTCTTATGAAACTCACGGCTTTCATTTGTCTGCTGTAATTTGTTAGTTGTCTACATTATGTAAAATGAATGTAAAACCTAAATAATTGCAATGAATAAATTCATTATATTTCGTTACACAACACCTGTTTGGCAGCACTAACTCCTTTTCCTTGCTCTGACATATGTTATATCTTGTACAAAATTAGCTCTAAGAGAATGTCTTAAGAAATAATTAGGCTAGACTTCGTTAACAAAGAGCAGCTTTACTGAATAAAGAAGTTAACAGATCTCCCTTGACCCCACAGTTTTACTAAAAAGCATCCCAGAAGAGAGTCCTCCGTTTACTGATGGACCTTTACAGCGGAAGGTTTGGGGTTAGACTTTGTTTAGTCTCATAAAGTCTGACAAAATAAGTCTTGTCCAAATTTTAATGTATTCAAAAACTTTTTACACAGAACACATTGCAGTTAAAAATGTAATTGTTCCTTTGCATGCACTAGACCAAGGTTCTTTAATTCTGCTCCTTTGGGTTCACTGTCCCGGGCTGTGTTGAGCGTAGAATAATTGCCAGCGGTCTCTACAATCAATAGGCTCAATAAAGCAGAGCTAAAGAGTTGAGCTCCAATTCTGTTCATCTTTTGTATTATTGAAAATTAAAAGCAGGTATGCAAGCTTGGGCTATAGGCATGAAAACACTCTTGATGACTAGTTCATCACAGGTCTAACATACACACTCACACTTAAAGGAAGTGTATGTAAGATTCTGGCCAAAACTGGTACTGCAATCACTTTCAAATCCCATTCATTTTTGAGTCACTTTGACAGCGAATAACTTTACATCTGAGGTGTTTAAAGACTCTTTCTAAAGAAACACGACAAAGGCTCCATTACCTTTTCATCTACCATTCACTATCGCTCTGTAGAAGCCATTTTGTAAAAATAGGCTAAAAATTGCGTCATAAGCACGCCACTCTCTGTCGCACAGTAGAGAAATGACCGTATAGACCTTTATAGACAGGGGGAGAAGCTCGCAGGCACGCACTGGTTTTACATTTTAAAATAAATAAATACAATGCAAAATTACAAAATTAATCAGAATACTTTGCCAAAAGTTGCTCCTGCTCCCGCTCTATGTCTCTGCAAGATTCTGTGATTCAGATTTCACATTGCACAACTACTAGAAGACTTACAATTGTCAGACAGTTTGCTCACATCACGGCTGCGTCCGAAACCTGGAAAATGCTGCCTTCGGAGGACACATTTCAAGGCAGGAAGGCATCGTCTCCTGAGATACCTTCATCTGATTGATTTTTGAAGGCAGCATACGTGTATCCTTCACTGCCTTTGATATCCCACAATCCTGTGCTTTCCATCCAGTGACAGTTGAGCTGGGGGGAAAAAGATGGCGTCCGAAAGTTGCGTTTGCTGGTCAGTTTGGGTGAATATGTGTTTTTTTCCAATATCTTCCACTTCTAATGTCATTTCTAGCGAGAAATGACTAATGTAGTAATTAAATATGTGTTTAGTTCTCACCAAAGCTCTCTCTATTTTGCTGTAGATCATTAAACTGTTACACGGCCTTAGAAGTCGGAATCCTATTGGTGACGTCACGGACACTACGTCCATATTTTATTTTACAGTCTATGGGTATAGCAGTGGTAGGAGGTGGTACAAAATGTATACGTAAACAGCTAAACATCGAGCCTTAGTAACGTAAATAGGAAAATATTAGCGTTATTTTGTCATTTATTGAGCAGTAGACTAGATGGAGCCTATTACCTCCAGTCTTTGTGCTAAGCTAGGCTAGCAGCGTGTGTGTCAGACAGAGTTACGGCGTGCACTGAGATAAAAATGTATAGACTTATCTAACTCTGAGGGATACGGTGAATAAGATAAACTCCCAAAAAGTCGGCGTGTTCCTTTAAGGCCAATTGACTCTTTTCAATTTACCTGTCCTGCATGTCTTTAAATTCTGGGAGAAATCTTTCTTTTAAAAAAAAAATCACCTGAGCCAGCCAAGCTATCAGACAATCGATTTATCTAATCAATACAACAGATGAGGCACAATCAAGACTGAAAAAAGAAAAGGACTGGGTGTGGGAGAGAGAAAGAGTGTGAGAACATTGCTGAAAATGAAAACCAACCTCATTGTGACCCTGTGAATAAAACTCGCAGGATGCCTTTATGCGTCATGCTACATCAACTGTTACAGACAATTTTTCAAAGGAAGTAAAATGAATCTATACTACTACTCTGTGGTTCACTGTAATATGAAGCAGAAGATAACAGAGAAAGCACAAAAGAACAAGGAAATGAATTGCTGTCCAAAAGACCACTAGCCTATAAAAGGCTTTGAGCCAAGCTGCTCAAAAGTACAGGAAACCACTTCAGTTTATAGACAGGTGATCAACAGGACCGTATTATATTTTTCTTAATTTAGCACATACTTTGATATCCAAAGTCATTTTGAAATAGGAAACTCTCACCTGCGGCACTCTGGGTTCACTGTAAGTGCATTGCTCAAGTAGACATTGGTCCTCATGAATTATTCTTTGGAATTATTAAAGGAACTGTATGTAAGAAATTTATTTCAATTAATCATAAAATTGCCCTGTAATGTCACTAGACATTAAGAAATCATGTTAATTTATATCACTGACAACAGTACTGATGTTGATGTTGACATGTTGTGTTTTGGCCCGAAGCTCCGCCCTCCACCTAATCGACCAATCATGAAGTCAGTAGTGTTTGAGTATCCGGGTTGCCAGATCTGCTCTAGTTAACAAAGCTGCAGATCTACAAACGTTCCTGCTGATCCTATCTGGCAACCTTGAGTCAGGGGGAGGGGGAGAGAGGATACACCACCATTTGAATGTGATTGCAGTACCAGTTTTGGCCACAATCTTACATACACTTCCTTTAACTTGTGCACAAAGAATAAATAACAATGTGGAGCTCTAAAAATGGCGTTGTGTCAAATAACTTTAAATACGACATGGTTGACTTGATACAGCTAAAAAAAAAAAAAAATACCCACAAATTTAAGATTAGAGTTTGCACTTGAAATCCATCAGCATTATTTCATTTCAGGTTCAATGTACTGGACAGAAATCATCATGCCCCGAAATGAATAAACCAATGGACCTGTAGTAATTTATGGACCATCACACATTTCATTTTTCATTACTCCCGGTTCTCTCGATAGGGTCTGTTTCTTGAGATGGAATAAGTAACTATTGTATGTGGGGTTTTAATGTTTTGTTCTTGTTCTTGCATGTGTGTTTTTGGAGATGTTTATGAGCAGTCATTGTCCATTGAAGTTTATCAAGCTCTCATGGCCAGGTGTCCAGCTCTCTTTCTGTAGTGGTGAAATAAATAATGCATTGGCTATTTTGAACATTTTAAGCCTTTCTTAGGCTGCTTTCTTCCATTTTTCCCCTTCACATGGTTGAATTAATTTCTATGAAGAATGTCCTTGAAGGTCCTTCAAATTCTATCCCTGAATAAATTAGGCTATATAATAGGCAATAATACAGGAAAAAATACAGTGTTTTGTTGAATGCAAATAGTTGTCTCATTTATTGACCAAACTTCTTTCCTGGGTTAAATTGAACAATTGCATTTATTGCTGTTCATTTGTTATGCATGAAGCAAGAGAAAAATATTAATGCATGCACAGAACAGGTGCACCGGAGTGAAATCGCATTCCTGGTCGCCTTGGTCTCTTTATTTCTATTTATCATCAATTTACTTTTTCTGGGACGTTTAGCTGTGCATGCCGTTCTTGAGAGTTCAAATCGTGAGTCAATCGATTTGCATTGTATCTTTCCCATTCCAAATTCAGCACATTAAGCTTACGGCGGCCCACATGGACTGCCCGCTGTTAATGTGGAACGCGATATTGACAAGTAAAACCCTCTTTTCCTGCCAGGGAAAAAAACATGCATAAAAAGAAAGACGCTTTTTAAAAAATAAACAAAATATTCTAGTTTTTATTTATGTTACAGTATAACAGTGAAAACACAAAGTCAGAAACTCCCGTCAATGACAGGGATTTGTCACAAATTCAGGAAATTTACGTCAATAGGCCTTTTTCACTGAAGTCTAAACGCACATCCAGTTCAGCGCCTGTTGTTTGTGCAATGAGGGATACTACAGTGACACTTCGATGTTGCTTCAGCCATTGTTGTTTTATCCGGAAGTCACTTTCCACAGCAAGCGCTGAACCAGTTGTGTGCTGCCTTCACGTGCTATTGGAATTATTGTAAATACGAGTTACGTAAATACAAGGTAAAAAGTGCACTTGAATGTCCTCTGATGTCATGTTTACCACAGGGAAGATTAGAAATAATTTTGATACCCAAATTCCCAAAATGGCCGTGCCATAATATTTGAACATGGTGGTGGGGAGAACTAGCCTACACTGGGGCGGCAGTGGCTCAGTGGTTCAAGTAGATTGTCTACAAACTGGAAGGTTGGTGGTTCGATCCCCGGTTCCACCTGACCAAGTGTCAAGGTGTCCATGAGCAAGACACCTAAGCCCAACTGCTCCCGACGAGGAGCCTTACATGGCTGACACCACTGCCGGTGTATGAATGAGAGAGTGATTGGGTGAATGTGAGGCAAGATGTAAAGCGCTTTGGATGGCCATAGGGTCTGTTAAAAGTGCTATATAAATGCAGTCCATTTACCATTTACTGCTGTGACACGTAGCTATTATTTATTTGTTTTTACCCCAAAACAGCTAGATCGTCTATATAGTCTTTTATTGTAGCTAGTGTAGGCCTATATTTACATAGGCTAACACTAATCATTTTAAGCGTAGACTATTGGCCTATGTTTTATAGCTACAGCAAAATTTGACAGAGATTGCAGAATCTAACATCATACATTTTTATTGTCAGTATATGCTATACACTAGAAATAATTTGGAGTTTTACAAAGCACTTGAATGCAACAAGTTCGTAATCACGACTTCTGAAGTGGGAAGTAGGACATTTCAGATAGCATGTGAAGGCAGCATTAGAAGTTCCGTGAAAAATAGCACAAAAACAAATCTAAATCAATCAATAAATAAAAATAATTTCTTACAGTACATATAATTAAAGACTATAGATAAGGTTAAAAAAAATAAGAACTTTACTTTTTGCTGTCAACAGATATCTCTGATATTTGAAACAAACCGAATTTCCTTTTGGGGGGGGGGGGGGTGAAATGCTGTTTCATGCATACTGAGCTTTTTACACTGTTAAAGACTTGGATTCCCATCCTAAACATAGACAAAGTTTCAAAAACTAAGTTGGGCGTTTGATGGAGTATTTCTGTGTCAAAAATACTCCTTCCGGTTTCTCACAAGTTTCGGAGAGTTTTTTCGAGTATGAGTCGACTTGACGTCGACAGAGCGGAAGGTCCTTGTATGGGCCGTACGAGCTCTTCTCCCAGGAAGGGTGGGTGCGTGCGCCCGTGACTAGAACAAAAGAGCAAATGCACGCCCCAAAAACACTGCTCTCAAGCTGCAGATCCACTCGTCCGTGCAACACTTCTGTCACACCACACTTTATTCCTACGGGTGACGTCAAGCGGCTTTAACGCGCCCGCATAGCATTCCGGGAAGGCAGCGCTGCATTTGAACCGATTTGAACGCAGAAATGACGGGAAGCTTCACAACATCATGCTTCAGTCGTGTCGCAAAAGTGGATCTCCACCGTTCACTGCTGTCACAGGACTTCACGAAATCAACAGTTACCAAAGAAGTGTGTTTTTGACGGAGCGGTCCCAGCGATAAAGGTTTACGGTCCTGCTTCAAATGTCTATGTTGTTGGCTATCAAACAACACGACAACAGCAAGTAAGTAAACAACAACACGATCGTGTATTCAGTTATCAATGGAGTATGCAATGTAAGGTGTGTGTTTAAATACATTTATTTAGCTGACAATATAGGTGTCATTTTTTTTATTGTAAAACCACCCAAAGATAAACCTAGTGGACGTTCACACAAAGCGTGCTTCTTCATTCAAATGCGCTAACGTTACTCCATAGTTTTTTTTTATACCCTATCTGACATGAAAAAACGTTTTGCTTGCTACTGCTAAGGTTTAGTCGCATACAATAGTCCATAAACCAAATCATCATCATATACCACGAGTAAACAAACACAAATGTTGACAGGCCACTAAATACAGGTCCTTCTCAAATAATTAGCATATTGTGATAAAGTTCATTATTTTCCATAATGTAATGATAAAAATTAAACTTTCATATATTTTAGATTCATTGCACACCAACTGAAATATTTCAGGCCTTCTATTGTTTTAATACTGATGATTTTGGCATACATCTCAAAAAATTAGCATATTTCATCCGGCCAATGAAAGAAAAGTGTTTTTAATACAAAAAAGTCAACCTTCAAATAATTATGTTCAGTTATGCACTCAATACTTGGTCGGGAATCCTTTTGCAGAAATGACTGCTTCAATGCGGCGTGGCATGGAGGCAATCAGCCTGTGGCACTGCTGAGGTGTTATGGAGGCCCAGGATGCTTCGATAGCAGCCTTAAGCTCATCCAGAGTGTTGGGTCTTGCGTCTCTCAACTTTCTCTTCACAATATCCCACAGATTCTCTATGGGGTTCAGGTCAGGAGAGTTGGCAGGCTAATTGAGCACAGTAATACCATGGTCAGTAAACCATTTACCAGCGGTTTTGGCACTGTGAGCAGGTGCCAGGTCGTAGCCTTACAAGCCAGATCCACATCAAGATGTTTGGTCTGGAAACTTACCATAGACAGGGCTCAATCCGAGGGGCGGGATAAACATTGTCTTTCAAACTCCCTCTGCACGCGATAGGATAGCGCTACACCAACCAGAGCAACAAAGGTGAAGCAGAGCTCGCTGACTGATTAAACATTCGCCGTATCCGGTCGGCTAAACTCCAAACACATCTTCCCTTTTTAAGAATGACTTCAGTGCCGTTCTTTGTTCTTTTCTCAGAGAAAAGCTTAACTCCAAGTCTTCAAGAGTCGCGGTCAAAGCCGGCCGTCCGCCAGTTTCTGTCGGGCCCCACCCACCGACTCTATACATGATGTGATTGGGCCGTCCAGATTGTGAGGAATACAGCTCAGATGGGTATTGAGAGTTCCTAGACGAGACTTGCGGACAAATTAAATTTGCTGCCACTAGGGTGCGTCTAGATTTTTAGGCTAGCCAGGTCGTGCTGAAAAACGAAATATTCATCTCCATAAAGCTTTTCAGCAGATGGAAGCATGAAGTGCTCCAAAATCTCCTGATAGCTAGCTGCATTGACCCTGCCCTTGATAAAACTCAGTGGACCAACACCAGCAGCTGACATGGCACCCCAGACCATCACTGACTGTGGGTACTTGACACTGGACTTCAGGCATTTTGGCATTTCCTTCTCCCCAGTCTTCCTCTAGACTCTGGTACCTTGATTTCCGAATGACATGCAAAATTTGCTTTCATCCGAAAAGAGGTACGTTGGACCACTGAGCAACAGTCCAGTGCTGCTTCTCTGTAGCCCAAAAGTGGCTTGACCTGGGGAATGCGGCACCTGTAGCCCATTTCCTGCACACGCCTGTGCACGGTGGCTCTGGATGTTTCTACTCCAGACTCAGTCCACTGCTTCCGCAGGGCCCCCAAGGTCTGGAATCGGTCCTTCTCCACAATCTTCCTCAGGGTCCGGTCACCTCTTCTCGTTGTGCAGCGTTTTTTGCCACACTTTTTCCTTCCCACTGACTTCCCACTGAGGTGTCTTTATACAGCACTCTGGGAAAAGCCTATTTGTTCAGAAATTTCTTTCTGTGTCTTGCCCTCTGGCTTGAGGGTGTCAATGATGGCCTTCTGGACAGCAGTCAGTTTGGCAGTCTTAAACATGATTGCGGTTTTGAGTAATGAACCAGGCTGGGAGTTTTTAAAAGGAATCTTTTGCTGGTGTTTAGAGTTAATTACCGTAATTCCTCAAATAAAGACCGGGGCCTTTATTTACCTGAACTGCTGATGGGAACCGGCGTTTATTTGAAGCAGGCTTTTATTAGGGGCAGGTCTGTATTTCTAATTCCATCTGTTTGAAATGTAATTGCCTTATGTAAACCGTTTTCCATTTAAAGTGATTGTTCCAGTGGACAAATATCATTGATTTTTTTTTTTTTAAACATTTGCAAAAATATCACAAAATAATACGCATTTTTTTGTAATTCTGCGCGCAGCTCCGCATCCAAAGATGAACGAGTTAACGGTTGCGTCATAACCAACGCGACTCTGTCGCACAGTAGAGAAATTACCGTATAGACATGAGGAGACGCTCAGAAACAATCTTTTACTGTCTATGAGACAGTCGGGGGGATGTGGAGACATAAAGTCTGATAAAGTCAAGGGAGAAGAATGGGGAGAAGCCCATAGTGAGCCAAAAGCAACGGGAGAAAACATTTAAACAACGTGATTCAGATTTTACTTTCCACAACTACTAGAAGACCTACAGCTGTCAGACAGAAGGCTCACGTCACATCTACATCGTCAAGCTCAGTCTGAGCCTGCGCAGTTCGCTCAGCCATCAGGAAGTGAGTGCTCCTGATTGGCCTCATTTTCTGCTGTTGAAGTCAATGCTCTGTCCATTTCTTTTACTGTCTATGCTTAAGACGCGGCGCTGCGTGGAGCTGAGCTTCAAGGCTTGGGTGCGACCCCCTTAAGAAGACATAAAAGAGACGAGAGGCTAATATTAGGTGCGTCTTAATCAGCTCCCTAGTTCAGTAGTCAGGGCACTGATCAGGACATACCGGTAAGTCAATGGGCTGACTCCCTGATCAGTGCCCTGACCACTGACGGACCAGATTGAGGCGCACGCATTGTGAAGATCGATATTTGTAGCCTGCCTGACACGGCATTTCCACAGACGTCGCATCTCTCATAGACTACAGTAGCCTATTTAAAATGGCACATGCATCCGTTATATTCTCAATTTAATTTACAAAGCAATCCTTGTAAAGTTTTTAGGTTAACTATAGAAGAAACCGGGATTAGTGTGTCGCTCTGGCATGACTTGCATCGGGGCTCGTGGCATCAGGATGGTTTCGCATTAAATAAACAGCATTTAGGTGATTATCCACTCATTTTCCACCGGCCTTTATTTGAGACCGGCATTTATTTGTTCGTGCTGACCACGCCCCCGGCCACTATCAGAGGCCAGGCGTTTAATTGACTACAGACTTTTATTTGAGGAAATACGGTAGTTGATTCAGATGATTAGGTTAATAGCTCGTTTAGAGAACCTTTTAATGATATACTAATTTTTTGAGACAGGAATTTTGGGTTTTCATGAGCTGTTTGTCAAAATCATCAGACCTGAAATATTTCAGTTGGTGTGCAATGAATCTAAAATATAAGAAAGTTAAATTTTTATCACTACATTATGGAAAATAATTAACTTTATCACAATATGCTATTTTTTTTGAGAAGGACCTGTACAGTACATAGCCTACCACAGAGACAGGACATCTTGCTGTTGCTGTTTCTCCTGTTCAGTTTATTTCAGCCTCCGGATCTGATTCTGGATCATATATGTATTAGTTGAATCTGATTGATAGCTATGGTTTATTAGGGTAACGTTTTCTCCATGCTTGAGGATGTCAGCTTTCAGAAGCTCTCGTGCTGTAGCTCCGCACTCGTCATTCTTTAGCTCCGCCCACACGATACACCTCCAGCTGCTCGTTTTTTTCCGGAAAGACTCGGAACAGCCTATCTTTCTTTTAAAAAGATAATAAAACTAAAGACTTTTCGGAGATATGAAGGATGCAATACTACTCTATAGGTACTCAAGATTGACATGAGATTGACTGAGTTTTTCACCCCCCCTTTAAATAACCCAACACGTTGTCCAACATATTTTCTGACCTATACAAAAACAGTTCACTCTCATGCAACATTAAAAGGTACCAACGGTTTCCTTTTAGTCTGCCAGTACAGCATAATTGGCCAATTTTAGACACTTTAATAATTAACGAGGCAAAAAATAAGGAGCAATTTCTGTCTCCAGAGAAATGACAGCGTACAAGGAATTTTTACTGCGACAGGGCAGACTGTCAGCCCACAGACTGCGCCGCAGAATCAGTAATTACTCTTTATCAATCAAACTCATTTGGAAATAAATACCGCAGAAAAGTAGCCTGTGTAAATGGGAGTCCTTCATCACCAGCTCTATAATACATTTACTGACATGTTTGCCAACCAAACCTGTGCCCTTAAGTGTCCTACAACACCTTGTTCTAGCAGGACACCAGTGCACATTTTAAATGGATTACCTTGCTCACTGCAAGACACCTGTTAGTTAAATTAAATTCTGTTTTCAGGATTAACGCCTTCTGTCCGTATAAAAGCCAAAATACAAACACTGTTGTTGTTTTTTTACGTTCCTTTATTCTCATTGCACGAGAGGCTAAGTTGCCATAATACACAAGAGTATGATTGAAAATGAAAATTAAATCAACATTATTCAAAAATGACACCTGTGTTTAATTCTGAATTATCATTCAAAAAGGCAAGACCTGAAACAAATGAAACATTATGGATAAATGGAGATTCTGTACATTAGAAAAAGTCAAAGCACATTAAACCATTTCACTTTGAGGCTTAATACAGCACGTATACATGCAGTTACACTTTTAAATAAATAAAATACTGATATTACATAATGCCCTGGTGAAACAGCACAGAATTAATGAATTAAGACAAACGTATGCAAGTTTCTCTTTAGTTGCTCATAGGAAGTTAGGACTTATAATAATAACAGATAAGAACAGGAATAAGAAAAAGAATCATCTAATTGTATATATATATAAAAAAAACATTACCTTTAGGGGAGATAAAAATTGAAAAGTAAAGCTGTATTGAGAAAGTTTCTTGAATATCATTCCCATGGATTCCATGCAGACGTTAAGTTATTAAAACTTCACAAATGAAGTTTGCCACATGCAAATGGCTCGCGCAAATAAATTAAGAGGATGGCAGAGCAGGAAGAAAGGGATTGAGGTCACAAAAATAACTGATGTAGAAAACTGTCAGACTGATTCAATTTGGCCTGCATACATCAGATTATCATGCACTGTGTCAGTGGAGAAAGTGTCACATTTGCTTAACAGCACCAATCATAAACATGCAGAAATGTTTGGAGGCTCTATGGTGTCCGTCGCGCTGGACTGATGATGTAGCCGACAGAATGCAGAGTACACAGGGAGCTTATAACAGCAGATCCTGTGTCATATGATGTTATGAATGTTTGTTAATTGGCTGCTTCTCTTTGCCACCTGGTCATCTTTGCCATCATTGTCACAGGTTAAAAAGCAACACGTGTTTACATTTACCCTGAGAATGAATGAGGGGTCTGACAGACCACACTGGATTATTAGACAAAATATAAGGCATACCAGGTGTCTATCGAGACACACTGCTTTAACACAAGTGGATATCAACAGTTACACAAACAAAACACACACAACATTAGACGGAGTACTATCAACAGTATGATTGTGAGCTTGAGCATTTTCACATTAAATCAATGGCTTTTAAAACCACAATGGGTTTATTTTTTTGCATAGTCCAACTACTATTCCACACAGTACTGTTCTTCGTCATTCATTGCCCGTTTAAAACATTCTCTAAAGTTCTTACTTTCCACCTTCCGACTTGCGCGGCTATCCTTGTTTCGCACCTGCTCTCTCATTCCTTCTCATACAAAGTAGTCTTAGATTTAACCCAAGTGGGTTCAGAGTTTGGTTTCAGGTCCTCGTGCTGTTAGAACTGGGAAAGAACTGCGTATTCTAGCAAGCTCCATCGCGCACAGATGGCCGAACACTTTATTATACCAATCAGGAGAGCGCCCCCTGTGGGACAGAAACACAAAAGATTAGAATTCACGATGAACTTTAATTCATATTAGCATGTTGTTGTTTTTTTTGTGTAATGTGGAGAACCAAAAAAACACATGCAGTCACGTTCCTGAGAGATCATGCGTAAAACATGCGTGTCTTACCGTAGATCAGCCCTACAGTAGTGTGTGAGCCGGGACCGGCCCATTCCACATGGCTCAATAAAGATGCGTGATGTCAGAAGCACAGCCCGTAACCCTGCCTCCACCTGGACGTTATCATGATCCACAGAGGAGGAAACAAGAACGCACAGCCCCTTTGGAAGATCACTACACCAACGTCTGCAACACAAAATACTACGATTACAAGGAGCCCACAGAATAAAAAAACATTATGTTCAGTTAAATGTTTCAATTATTTTTATAACAAAAACTACAACTTTATTCAGCATTGTCTTCTCTTCCCTGTTTGTTTTCAGTCCTCAAATAATGATTCAAACGGTTATGAATCATCGTATTGATTCATGATTCGGATTGCCAATGTCACATGATTTCAGCAGTTTGACACGCGATCTGAATCATGAATCAATACGATGATTCATAACTGTTTGAATCTTTATTTGAGGTTTGAAAACAAACAGGGAAGGTAAGACAATGCTGAATAAAGTCGTAGTTTTTGCTATTTTTGGACGAAAATTTATTTTTTGATGCTTCAAGAGATTATAACTAACTAACTGATGACACATATGGACTACTTTGATGATGTTTTTATTCCCTTTCTGGACATGGACAGTATAGTGTGCATACATTTCCATACGCTCTCAGAATAAATTTAAAATATCTTGAACTGTGTTCTGAAGATGAACGGAGGTCTTACGGGTGTGAAACGACATTAGGGTGAGTAATTAATGACATCAATTTCATTTTTGGCTGAACTAACCTTTTAAGGATCCTAATAGCTCCACCAAAAGTCTGCATAGAAATCAAGATCTTTCTTATTCTAGAAAGATTCTAATTTGAGCCCATTAGTGTTTTAAATTACACTAATTCTATTAGCAAACCTGTACATGTAAGATATTTGAGGTTCTCTGTTAAAGAATCCAACTGATCACACTAAAATAGTAGTTTGGAGCTGTGTACCTGAGCACTATGAAATTTCTCCGTGGATGTGGAGCCATGCTGTCTGTGATGTAATGGAAAACCTCGGTGTTGTTTTCCAAAGTCTCAATGACTCGACTGTGTAGAAGGTCTTCGTCCCACAGGTGGCGCTCTCGCAGAACACGCTGCAGCACCATAGCAGGAGGGGCTTCGATCTCCACCGAAACACGCCAAAGACGCATTGGCTGCCCGTCTCCTACCTGCAAACAGCCATTATTAAACTGTGAAGATCGTGCCAAAAATACAAATGACGAATGAATGACACACAATAATGAATTTGAAAGATCTGGAAGTAGTTCCGTGGCTATTGGAAATACTGGAAAATGATGATCTAATCAGCAGAAGAGGATATCAGTGCACGTCTCACAGCAGATGGCCACAATGAGCCCATATGAATCGAAGAAAGATCATTTCAGCGGGTGATTTGATGGCAGATGGTCTAAATTCAGTTGTGCCAACAGTTCTCATGGTGCTTGGGCATCTGATATTTAAAGGTTAATCTAAGGCGAGACAGCGTGAACTGCCACGTGCACTAAAATCTCATTCCCCTGAGTTTTAGAAAATTTCCTTCCAGGCAAGTCATTTCATTTAGCGGCCATCTTTGAAACGCCTCTCAGGCCGCTATTTGAGTCATGCAAGTACAGCTCCTATCTCTTTGCATGCAAAACATCACATACTTCAAAGTCGTTCACTAAGCGTACATATTTGAAATCATCAATGATATGTGACAACACAATTTTGTTTCTAAACATAAAAGAAAAAGGATCATTTTTCAAGGACCAGACAGGTGTACATGTACGGTCCTAAGCGTGTGTCTCTGAACATTGACTGTTTCTATAACAATCGGAGCTTCTAACATTTCTGCAGTGAGGCAATGACTTTTCAAATTACACTACTTAAAACTAGTGACTTGTTCCACCATATTGGATGTTGCAGTTTCTCATTCTTTAGTAATACCAGTGCACCATCTTCACATATATCTAAAGTCTTTGGTGTAAGTGACAGGAAACAAGAAGGGTTTGTTATCTGTAAGAAGGTAGAAGGGTACATCTGTCTACTGTGGGCATGTATGCTTCAGCCTCCCCGACTGATGGCAACTGGCCAACTGTTTGACAAACGGACAAAAAAAAATCTTCAATCCATTTTGAGCACATTGAAATGCCCTTTAAAAGCCACATACTTTACAAAATAAATAGTGAAACTGAAACATAGGTATTTGTTCAGCACGTTTCCTATTATGACCGAAATCTGATAATACAGTTAATTACATAAATGAATATATTTTCTTGTCATTCTGACATAATGTCATAATACAGAGGGCAGGACTGTGGGAATCTTTCCAGACACTGGGATTATCAGAATGCTTCAGCATCCGCAACAAAATAAAAACAGCAGCAATTAAACAGGGTTTCAGAAAGGTTTCAAAACCATTTTGTAATATAATCATATTAAATCTTAATTTGCTTTCGCTCTTCTGCAAAGTCTAATTATTGTCATAATCTGCTCTAAAACGGTGTAACTAATGTGTAGATAACATTAAGAGGGGGAATAGTCCCTTATGAATGTGATAAATGTGTTTTATTAATGATTCAGACATCTGAGGTAGATAATGAATGTCCATAAGGGCAACAATCTATTAAGTGATTTTGGAACCATTACTGTCTCTTGCATTTTATAGTTTATATGGCCATCAAAATAAAATGACCCTCACAAATATCATTCACATTAAAAGCAATTAAGACCTTAAGTGTTTTGTGAGGAAAAGAGAAGTTGTTGTGCATATTGGTTAATGGAATTAAACACCTTTCAAGTCAATTTGGTATTATAAAAAATGGGGGAAAATATTTATTTATACAAGTCATCCAGTATATGAAGAAAATGAATCTTGCAAGTAGGTGTTTCTAGGACACCCATGCATTTCCATCAGATCTCAGAACATTCTTTAAGCTTGTTTCTCACATTGCTTCTGGCAAACGGTAGCTGAGATGTCATATGACATCTCAGCAGCAACTTTCTCCTCTTCCAGTGCCACTCTAAAGCAGTGCCTGATGAAGTACCCTGGATGCACAGTCTCTCCAGTCTCCGCCACTGAAGCTTTTAACCTTTGTGCACAGTCGCTGTGTTGAGAACAGCCTGCCGTAGGTAGATTCACAGCTGTGCCATGCTCCTTTCCATTTCTTAATCATTTCTAAATTGATTCGACCACACTCCAAAAGATATTTAGCGACTTGGAAATGGGTTTGTATCTATCCTTGCCTCATGTTTTTCCATTCCTCTTTCATAGAGTTGCTGGAGCTGTTCAATCAATCAATCAATCAATCAATCAATCAATCAATCAACTTGATTTATATAGCACTTTTACAATGACGATTGTTTCAAAGCAGCTTAACAGTGTTAAACAGGAAAATATTGCAAAAAATTGTAGCTTTAACAAGGATGAATCTAGGGCTGCAGCTATCAATTATTTTCGTAATCTATTAATCTAGCACTTGATCGATCGATTAATCGGATAATTACTTTTCTCTTTATTAAAGAGCAATACTAAATATATAAGAGAAAAGAAGATGGGTATCTTAAAATCTAATTTGTTTTATTGCTGAAATTTCATACATTAATAACTGTGAAACTAAATTTTAATGCATACAATTGCAATATTATATTAAAAAATTTAAACTTTAAAAGGTAAACATAGTTCAATCTAAAACTAAACCTACAACCAATAAACTAAAATACTAGCAATATAAATAACAATAATGCCTAAACTTTGTATTTATGTTGTGCAACTTAACTTTCTTGTTTCAGCTTCTGCTCAGGCATGACACAAGCCTTTAAATGTCTTTTGAAGGCTGTGTGGCTTTTGTAAGAAGCAAAAAATATTGGACAGGGTAACTTGAAATAAGAACAAGAGTAGAGATGCGCGGATCAGCTTTAACGTCACCGAATCTGCTGTTAAAAAAAATAAAAATAAAAAATAATTAATAATAATAATATATATATATATATATATATATATATATATATATATATATATATATATATATATATATATATATATATATATATATATAAATATATATATATAAATATATATATATATATAAATATATATAAATATATATAATATATATATATATATATATATATATATATATATATATATATATATATATATATATATATATATATATATATATATATATATATATATATAGTTTATCAGCAGGACCTGTATCTGCACCTTTGAGCAAGGAGGAACAGGATGAGTACTGCCAGAGCCCTACAAAATCACCTCCAGCTGGCCACTGGTGTGAATGTCTCTAACCAAACAATCAGAAACAGACTTCATGAGGGTTGCCTGAGGGCCCGACGTCCTCTAGTGGGCCCTGTGCTCAGTGCCCATCACCGTGGAGCTTGATTGGCATTTGCCATTGAACACCAAAATTGACAGGTCTACCACTGGTGCCCTGTGCTTTTCACAGATAAGAGCAGGTTCAACCTGAGCATGTCACAGTCAAGAAAAGGTCTGGAGAAGCTGTGGACTTATGCTGCATGTAACATCTTTTAGCATGACTGGTTTGGTGATGGGTCAGTGATGGTCTGGGGAGGCATTTCCATGGGGGCACGCACAGACCTCTACAAGCTAGACAATGGCATCCTGACGGCCATTAGGTATCGGGATGAAATCCTTGGACCCATTGTCAGACCCTATGCTGGTACAGTGGGTCCTGGGTTCCTCCTGGTGCACAACAATGCCCGGCTTCATGTGGTAAGAGTATGCAGGATGAAGGAATTGATAACATTAAATGGCCACCACACTCACACTCACCTGACCTAAATCTAAAAGAACACCTCTGGGACATTGTGTTCCTGTCCATATGACGGTACTAGGGTGCACCTCAGATTGTCCAGGAGCTCAATAATGCCCTGGTCCAGATCTGGGATGAAATATCCCAGGAAACCATCCATTGTCTCATTAAGAGCGTTCCCCGACATTGTCAGGCATGCATACAAGCATGTGGGGGCCATACAACCTACTGAGTACCATTTTGAGTTGTTGCAATGAAATTTCAGCAAAATGGACTAGCCTGCTGCAAAAAAAAATTCACTTTGATTTTCAGGGTGTCTTTGAATTCAGTCCTTGTAGGTAGATCATTTTCATTTCCATCAAACAATGTGGCATCCTTTTGTTCATAACACATTACCTAGTCCATATTAGTATAGATACCCAGCATGATATTTTTCCCCATTGAAATCTGATGCGTTTTTTTAAAGTGTTCCTTTATTTTTTTTGAAAAGTGTGTATATAATATATATATGCAAAAGTGTATATATAAAATGCAATTATATGTAATTAGTTAATGAATTCATAAAAATTAATAAAGCTTTGTTCTAAGTATATGTCTGTATCTCTACCTTTTTATAAGCCAGTTCAGTGTTGTCAGGTCCATGGGCATGATGCCAGCCTTTACTCCGCTCAGATGCCTCCCTGAGAAGACACTGAATGTTGTCTTCCAGGTATGCCCGATAATCCACAGGCTCGCCCAGGGCATTCACCCCGAGCCCGTGCAGAGGCAATGGCTGGGCGTCAGCTGCAACATAAGAATTCCTAGACTGGAGCATCATTTCATGTGGGATCTGCAGAAAGAAAAAGTGACAGAGAGCTGATCAGTAAAAAAAAAAGAGCAGCTCCTGGTCCCCAAAATGAATTCCTGTCACTGTTAATCTATACAAAATATGCAAGAAATATGCAAGTCATCACAATATGGCGACTTGAAATAAAGACAGACACTGACAAACACAGTGAGTTATCAACAGACACTAGAAAATATAAAGTGGCTACCTGGAACAGCTTCTTGCATTCCGTGATCATGTGACTAAGGCAGTGTGTGGCAGCCATGTTCTCACTCAAGTCTTTTTGGACAGGCTTGTCTCCACCTTTCCTGCTTATGAGCCTTTAACCAAACCGAACATAAAAAAATATAAACAAAAAAGTTGAACAAAAAAAAAGAAACAGTTCTTTGAGAAATTACTACATGTTACTACATGTTGTTTTGGGGAAAAATAGCAATAATCTTCATTCCATTCTGTTATGATTGTTACTTTTCATCAACTTTTTAGAATATTAGATCGCTTTTCTTGTGAGTACCTTTGCTGTTACCTCAGTGAAGGCAAAACATGACACACACACACACACCTTGGTGAAGCTCCATCTTTCTTGGAGGCATTCAGGTGTAGTATGGAGGGTGCGAGACAGACAGCCAGACTCTCTGCAGTCATCTGGTTTTCCTGTGCAGATGCAATATCACTGAGGAAATAGAGCAACGTCTGTAGAACCTCTCTGTTCTCATCAGGCAGCAGGATCACGGCTGCCTGCACGGCCTGTAAACGCTGCTCTGCTGGAACGACTACACACACACACACACGTGGGAGAGAGTTGTGAAGCTTACAGAAGCAATGATGTGAACTTGGGAACACACACAAAAAAGTGAGACTGTGTGTCACTCACACTGGTATGCATGTAGAAAAGTGTCTGTAAGTTTGGTGGTGAGCACGGGTTCAGGCAGATCCCTAAAGTACTGTTTAATCAGGTCAGCCACATCATAAGCCGATTGGCCCTGGTAGGTCACATGATCGGGGGAATTCTCATTAAGCTGCCTGAGGGCCTGGATCCGGGATTTAACCCCTGATTTCCGGAATATTCCCACCTGTAGAGAGGAATTTAAGATAGGAAGCTGACAAAAAAAAGCATGTTTGTGTGGATGAGTGTGTGTGTTTGATTACATACAAACCTTCTCCAGACACTGGCTGCGTAGGTATCTCATCGCCTGCTGGATGCTCTGAGGCAAGGGCTGACCAGTTCGCTGGACGTTTACGATCGGCGGAACCCCAAACACATGTTTATCTTTGTAATCTGGAACTTTGGAACGCTTCATAAACTTTGGAACCACCCTGACCAATGACAAAGAGGAAAAAAATAATTTATTTAATGATACAATGACAACCGACCAGGGAGATATACTCAACATACATTAATTTAATAATTTATTTACTAATTAGTAATATATTAGGAAATTTAATTGAATTGCTCATTTACTTGCTAATATATTACAAAGATACTGATACACTTTTGTATTGTTATATGTTATATTCATGTATACATGAGAAAATGAGGTTTAAAAAGCACACTAGTACAAGAATCCAATATGTGCATGTCCCCAATAAAACCTGCAAGGTCACATCATTGCAAGATAAACTCAGAATCATGGCAGAGCTGGCTGAAGCGAGAGAGCAAGAGCAAATGGAATTGCAGTAAGTATGAATAGACCTTGTGAAAATTGGATCTGTTTGCTGCCTATAACTGACACTGATGCAGGCCTTTGACTGTGGGGTGTGTGGGAATGGACGAAAGGGGAAAGATAATGCCTCGTCAGTGACTGGAGCAAAATGAAATGAATCACCTTTTAGATCTGTGAGCCATGACAGTGTCTGATAGACCTATAAGCTTCTCATCAAAAGTCCTTTCTTGCAGTTGGAGTTTAAAATGGACAAATGCAAAAAATATAAACCAATTACACTTCGTTCCTGCGGTGGCAAATAAAAAATTACTGAGGAACGAAAGTGTGTGTGTGTGTTTGTGTGTATATCTCTGCGTTTACATAAATAGAACTGTAATTTTAACCCTGTTGGCTGAGGTAGATATGGGAAGTAATTTTCATAAGCAATAAAAAGCCAGCGGGGGAACAGATAGAGAGACAGAAAGATGCTGTCATTAACTGCATCTGTTAGAGCCGTTTTACTCAGCCGATTGTGCCAATAAAAAACACTTTTGGCAGAAATGAGATTTCCTGCATCAGACATCAGAGAGCATTAATGCCACAGCTGACCTCATGAGTTGGTGAATGTCTCCACCAACAACACGTGTTTTTGGGTTTGGGAACATGCCTTGAGCTACAACCTTGAGTGTTATTTAGGAAAATTTGTGACAATGTATGTATGAATGAGAATGTGCCATCTCACCAGTTCCAGCCGTGTTTGCTGGTGTCTGTGTGTTTCTCCAGGATGGCGGTTAGTCGCAAGAGGCTGAATTTCTGCAGCAGGTTGAGCTGGGCAGCGGACTGTCTGTTGATTTCTAAAGACGCAGAAGTCACGCTCGGACGATGCGAGTTTTGGAAACTGTGCCAGCGCAGCTTTCTGGGTATAGAGAAATGGGTGGAAGAAAGACAAGCGTGAGAAAAACAAGAACGATAAAGGATGAAATAAAAGCAGCACTTTTGGTCAATTGGATGTATGGGACACGTGAACTACAACAACAAAAAATTTATGTGACAACAAATTTAATTGCAAAAGAAGTCTTGTTTTCAGAAAGTACATTTTGGGGTCTTAAGCATTTCATTTAGTCCATTCATTAAAAAATTAAAAAATTAAAAAACATTTGCCAATATTGGACAGTAAAATACATGATATGTATTAAATTTGCAGTTCTGGAAAAAATTAAGAGACCACTTAACATTGATTTCTTAATGGTAAGTGGTTTCGTAATTTTTTTCCACAGCTGTATTTTCATTTAAGGAAATCATTTAAGACATACAAATCCTGAAAATGTGTCTGAAAGGGTGTACCCCAGAGTTCCACTTTATGTCCTTTAATCTTTATCAGTAATGTGTTTGCATGAAGTGGAATTATATTTTTAACATGGAAAAAAAAACTATCAACACAGAGCTTCAAGTAGGCTTTCAAGATACACAGCTGTCACTTTCATCAGACTCCAGTTTAAAGGAGTACTTCAGCGCTGGGAAGATGAAAATGCATAAATCTCTCGTCTCAGGGGGAAATGAGGGGGAATGCATGATCATTCGAATATACTCCAGGGTTTCTACTGATACAAAGCCATATGCTAATCGCTGAAGTAACCCTTTAACAAAAGACAAAATGAGTGGCCGGTATCTCTCTCCATTACATTCTTTCACAGCACTAAAAACAACTGCACTCACAAGTGTGGATCTATAAACATCAGATGTACTCACCTGCTGGGTCTCGTGAGTGATGCTCCCACCCCTGAGTCCCTCCTCTCTCTCATTCCTCCTTCTCCCTCTCCCTCATTAACTGAGTTTCCTGCACTATCGTAATCGCTCACGGTCGTCCCAACATCTGACATGGATTGCTCGTCATAATTCAGACTGCTGGGTAATGTCATGTCCGCCGTGGACACGGTCTCCACATTCGATTGGTCTTGCGGGTGTATGCCAAGCGAGCGTGACCATTCGTTGATGTCATGCTGCAGCCCGTGTACGCGCTGTAGAATGTCATCCAGATGCTGGAAGGCTTTCTCTTTTCCAGGGTCGAAAATGTCACATGGACTGCCTGGTGTCTCTGGAACATTGTCGTAAATGCTTCCAGTCGAGCCCATAGAAATTCTCCTCCTCCCAAAACCTGAAAGAAAGTCTTGCGATCCACTGCGACTAATGCTTTCATCCAATGAAAGGTCTTCTCCTGCCCAGTCACTATGCTCAGGACTTTGAGAAACAGAGACCAGGCAGAGACTTTCAATTGACAGAGACTTGGGGAAGGTTCCAGGCTTGTGGTCAAAGGGGAGGTGGACCACACGATGCTCTTTCCTCTGACTGATGTTATGGTTGGTTAGCTTTGGCTTCTCCCAAGTTAACTGGTAGTCCTCCAGGTAAAGGCATGCTCTGTGAGGCTTGTGCAAAGTGGCTTTCTGGCTAACATTACTGCGGCATATTGTATGTGACCTCCATGCCTCATCTTTGGTGATCCTGAACTTATTCGTGGTTTGTCCAGGCAAACTTGCATTGGATGTGCAGTGCAGACCCGAAGGTGGCTGATGCTGAGTTACTGTTGAAATATTCTTTGGGATGTTCTCCCTCTCACAATCCCATTTCTTTATTGATTCTTTCCTTCGTAAAAATGATCTAGAAGGACGCTTTGGCTTCTCTCTTATGGAAGGCAGAGAAGATGAGGATCCGGTGTCATCGTTCTCATCTTGGCTGGGTGAGACACAAACTGACGATGCACCTTCACCCACCTTGACGTCACTGAAAGCGGCAACTTCTGGAGAAGTTGTTTCCCGGGCACTGTCTAAGCTCAAGCTGCTAGCGCTGAGGTCGGAGGTCAGTGAGGTGACTTCTAGGAGACTGATGTCACTCAGCACACTATCACTACTACCCGAGGGTCTTAAAGTCGAGGCCCGGTTGCCAGGGAGGGCAGGGGTGGGTGAGAGAGTGCGGAGACGGGACCAAGTTTTACTCTCACGCTGAAAAGCCCAGCGGGAGCTAAGGGCACATGCGTCATCCTCCTCCGAGTCCTCACTCTGCTGACGGTAACACAGACATGCACACTTATATAACGAAAAGCTTTTTTTCCGTTTTTTTAAGTAATAAAAAGAAAAGTAGCTAACCAAAAGTACCAGAATTCACTAAAAACAACATAAACACAAGGACATAGATACATTTTAAAAGGATTGTAAAAGTTAAGTTCAAAAGATACCATCCAGAGGAAATCACAATTAATGAAAACAAAGAGACAAACAATGAGAAGTTGTCAGCAGAAGATTAGATCACATAATTGAATAAGAAGTAGGTGGCATGTATGTTTGTTTACCTGTTTACACTGGAAATGAACCTCTAAGCTCATTGCAGCACATTTGTTCAGGGTCGTTAGCCTCCTAAACACACACACACACACACACACACACACACACAGAAGGGGCACATTTAAAATTTTTGGGAATTCATTTTTTTTAAATTCACATGAAAATTACATGTATATTCTTGGTGTATATATAAGAGGCAGGCTGGCAAAGTGGTTAAATTACCACTTAAAGGGTTACTTCAGTGATTTAGCATTAAGCTTTGTATTCAAACTGGGTCATTAATGTAGAAATGTGATTTTTTAAGAATTTATTTGGTGCCTTCTAGACTGAGAAAAGACCGAAAATGTATTTTTGTCTCATGGGGAAGAAAGACAACAACTCCCAGAATGCACTATTTTTCGCTGCCCTACGAGGCCACTCCCCAAGCCACCGCTATTGGATTAATGGATCACTTCAATTTCCCACCGGGTTTATTTTCATAAAATCAGTTCAGTAAAAAATAGACATTACAATTAAAAACTCCTGGCGCGTTTTCAGTTCATGCCTTTGGAAGCTTAAATTTCATAGAAATTAATTTGAAAAGTTAAAACACTCACTTTGTTCTGTACCGCTCCAATTACACGAATTCCCACAGCTGCCTGAGCCGAACGCTGTGAGTGAGATCCCACCCCCCCATGGATGGGTTAAAAACATGCGGAAATAGCTCCCTCTACTGGCTGTAGTCTTTAGCCTCTGGGCAAAAAATCCTTTGCGTCATCAGAGGATTTTTTCCAGAAATAAAATACATAAATCTCTCATCTCAGGGGGATATAACGGGTGAAGCACAATCATTCTAATATGCTCCCGGCTTTCTACTGATACAAAGCCAAATGCTAAATTGCTGAAGTATCCCTTTAAGTGCCTTGAAACTGTTCATTGTGGTGATGTAATTTCCACTGAAACAGGAAGACAGGGTGAGACGTATAGAGCAGCTCCTCCCTATTTAAAATATAGACAATAGCATTTTGTATCACAGCTTGACCAGAGCAGTTGAGCTTGATAAAGATGCATTTTACAGCTAATGACAGTCACGGTCTAATAGATTCCCTCTTTAGATTTAATATGAGACTTTTACTGAAGTCTCGACACCTGCCGGAAGAAAGGCACAGGTCTAGGGGCTGTCGAACTCAAAGCACAAGATGCCTAGACAAAGTGGGACCTGACAAAGCGGAAGATCACGTGGTCTGAGATCTTTCGTATCTCCTTCCTGCAACGTTCAGTGTACGACACCCTTCCATCACCAACAAACCTCCACAGATGGGGAATGAGGGAGGACCCATTGTGTAGGCTATGCGGAGGGAGGGGAACAATGGCTCATATACTCGCAGGATGTAAAACAGCTCTTAGCCAATGAAGATACAGGTGGTGCCATGACAAGGTTCTCAGTGCCCTGGCTGACATCCTGGAGTGGGAGAGGCAGAAAAAGCACCAGACCAGTACAAGGTCGGTAACATCCCTTCAGTTTATCAGAGAAGGGGAGAAACCACCAGCCCCCAAGAATACTAAGAAGAGCCACTTGAAAGCAGCACAATCCTGGGAGATGAGGGTGGACCTGGGAGGGAAACTAGTCTTCCCCCAGGTTGTGCAAACACAGCTGAGGTCAGACATGGTCTTATGGTCTGAGAAGGCAAGGAAGATAATCATGATGGGACTGATGGTTCCGTGGGAAGGCGGGTACGAGGAGGCCTACGAGTGGAAAGCCACCAAGTATCAGGACCTCGTTGAGCAGTGTAGGGCCAAAGGTTGGCAGACCTGGCTATTCCAGGTTGAGGTCGTGTGTATTCCCGGAGCAGTCTGTGTGGAAGACACTCAAAGCTCTGGGTTTAGCAGGTAGGGAGAGGAAGATAGCTATTCGTAGGTTGGGTGAGGCAGCAGAAAGCTTGCTGGCTCTGGAGTAGAAGGGAGGAGTTGAGCTGGGGGCCAGGAGGAGGTGGGCAGTCATTGGCCACCACTGCCGACCCGCCAACTGGAGGGTGTTGTGGTTTAGGGTCGAAACACCCCGTGGCACCACCTGACGACATCATCTCCTGGCTGAAATCTACAGTCATGTACTACAGTCAGTGACTGAGTTAGACAGCATCATTATAGATGTATCCAATAGTAGAAGCAAAACAATAATCATAATGAAGCTGAGGATGTGGTTGAAAATGTGTATAATTTATTTTGTTGAACGGCACTGGTGTTATCTCTTCTACTCGTCAGTGCTGTTTCTAATGAATCTGTGTCACCTTTTCTCCTATTTTAAATCTGTTTCCGCCATGTTTCACATCAGCACAACCCTTCCAATGTCACATGTATCTAGAATTCAGACTTTAGCACTTGTTAATACAACTATGCTTGGCCATTCCTGCACTCGGACCTCGTAATTACTATATTTCCAATCACATTAATATCAGGTGTAAATTGGCCCGATGTGTTCTTGAGCAAGACACATAACCCCAGATCACCTCAAGGAGTCAGGGGTGGCGAACTCCAGTCCTGCAGAGTTCAACTCCAACCCTGATGAAACTCACCTGCCTGGAGCTTTCTAGTTAAGGCAGGCGTACACGGTGCGATTTTTGCTGTCGTACGAACTCAGAGACAATTTCTTTCTCTCGGGAGAAATCGTGTGGACATCGTGGATGCTCGCATGGTCGTGGCGTGTGAGAGGAAATGCGAAACGAGCTGAGCACATATGGAGCACCTTCTGACCCTATGATAATTTTTAAGCATGTTTAAAAAATTTGGTAAGTCTGCCCAATTTAAACCAGCGTATGGCTGTCCCCTATTGCCAAATCATGCACAACCACGTTACATAGGCTCGATCTAAGAGTATTATTAGCTCAGTGGCTGCAAACATACAGTGTACACACACACACACACACTCTCTCTCTCTCTCTCTCTCTCTCTCTCTCTCACGCGCACCCTGTCTCTCCCTCTGGTTATTTCAGTTGAAAGGAATGGCTACTGTTCTCTGCTTTTCAACAAATCATTTGCACACATTTTTTTCTTTTTTCTTTTTTATCTGAAGCCATAGCAGCAACATTGAAAGCTCCAGTCTCTGTGTTAAACACGAAAGCTTGTGTGATCGCCGCCGGCTCACGTTGCAAACAGTTGTGTCGTGTACCAGCTGATTTGATGCGATTATCAAATGAACTGACTCGTAGCGTCTGCAATACCTCAAGACCTTCCGAGTGTCCGAATTCGCACAGCTCTCGAAAAAAAGTTCTCGCTCCCAGGGCTGTGAGAACAAAATGACGTCATTTTGTTCTCGCAGCCCTGGTTTGGGAGTACTCGCAGCTTTCTCTCGACCACATCACCTGAGCAGAACTTTTTCCTCGTGGGTGTCCAAGAACTATTGTGCGATTGGTCAGACATTTAACTTTGACATTTAACATAGGCGTGGTTAATGCGGAGAAACGCAGATGATCGGCACCTGCTTTTCTCGTGAAGTATGGAATGTACTGGCCATAACGAACATTGTTCTATTCTTGGCACGTCGAGAAAACAAAAAAATGTCTTTGTTCTTTCAGAATATGTTCCAAGCTTTAACCATTCAGGCCTTGATTGGCTTGTTCAGGTGTGTTTGATTAGGGTTGAAGCAAAACTATGCAGGACTGTGCCTCTCCAGGACCGACGGTTGTCACCCCTGATTTATGTAATATACTATTGAATAAAAGTCAATCTGAATAAAAGTGTCAGCTAAATGACAGCTTAATTAAAGTACATATTATATGTTCCTGTGGTTAAAACAAAACCGCAAACATTTAATAGTGACACATATGTGAGGACGCATCAACTGTCAACAGCAGTTGTCCAGGCTTAGAGCAGCATTTAGATTTATTTGTCATTTCTGTCAGCAATTGATCCAAGCCAGAAGTTTAACACATTCAGTGAGACTGAGTGTGTGCATGTTTATTGATGTTGACTGAGCCCTGATGATGCTCACAGCTGAATTGCATGAATATCACACTTGAGTGAGGAGTGATGAATCTATCACCCCATGTATCTTTTGCTCTGATATGGCAGTGCTTTTGTTAGAGGTAGAGAGGCATTCATCACCATGTCATTATGTGATTATCAGTATGTTTAGAGTTGATGTGAGTGGCCTCGTAAGCGTATGAGTCACCGATGGTTTTATGAGCATTCAGCCCTCTCTGTGAATTAGTGCACTTATTGTGCTTGGTGTGATCTCATTCCAGCTCTAATGTGTGTATATGTAAGAAAGACGATAATGACTTAGCTGTGAAGATCATCACAATTGATGCATAGGCACTACAAGATGCAGAAGAATATAGTCCAAACTAGTCGGTATAAACATCGACAAGCATAAGGGACCATCCATTTGGACTGGTAGAGATAATTCACACAAATAATCACGGTAGATCTCTAGAACGCGCATCGTGGCCTCAATTTCTGTTGGACATAATCTCTTTTCTGCATGACAGAACAAAACTAATTCTACAGAACAAACACACAAGAGGGGGTGTGTTCGGTGTGGCATTTGAGATACAGATAATAAGAGTGTGCGAGTTTGTGCTCATTAATACAATAAACTAATTACTCTGTGAATAATAATCAGTATTCAGATGCAATAAGGATAAATAGCATTAACAATAGGCTAACAAGACACTTGCAAACACACACACTTTTTGCTGTGCATGTCATTAGATAGCTATTATTTGCCGGCCTGCTTGTCAGTTTTTTTTTTTCCTTGAAAGAGTCAGACGATTCTTGGTCACAAACCACACAAAAATTCAAAAACACAAATATATACAGGTCCTTGTCAAAATATTTGCATTTTGTGATGAAGTTCATTATTTTCCATAATGTAATGATAAAAAATAAACTTTCATATATTTTAGATTCATTGCACACCAACTGAAATATTTCAGGTCTTTTATTGTTTTAATACTGATGATTTTGGCATACAGCTCATGATTTTTTTTGTGCATATTTCATCCAACCAATAAAAGAAAAGTGTTTTTAATACAAAAAAGTCAACCTTCAAATAATTATGTCCAGTTATGCAATCAATACTTCGGGAATCCTTTTGCAGAAATGACTGCTTCAGTGCGGCGTGGCATGGAGGCGATCAGCCTGTGGCACTGCTGAGGTGTTATGGAGGCCCAGAATGCTTCGATAGCGGCCTTAAGCTCATCCAGAGTGTTGGGTCTTGCATCTCTCAACTTTCTCTTCACAATATCCCACAGATTCTCTATGGGGTTCAGGTCAGGAGAGTTGGCCGGCCAATTGAGCACAGTAATACCATGGTCAGTAATCCATTTACCAGTGGTTTTGGCACTGTGAGCAGGTGCCAGGTCGTGCTGAAAAACGAAATCTTCATCTCCATAAAGCTTTTCAGCAGCTGGAAGCATGAAGTGCTCCAAAATCTCCTGTTAGCTAGCTGCATTGACCCTGCCCTTGATAAAACACAGTGGACCAACACCAGCAGCTGACATGGCACCCCAGACCATCACTGACTGTGGGTACTTGACACTGGACTTCAGGCATTTTGGCATTTCCTTCTCCCCAGTCTTCCTCCAGACTCTGGCACCTTGATTTCCGAATGACATGCAAAATTTGCTTTCATCCGAAAAAAGTACTTTGGACCACTGAGCAACAGTCCAGTGCTGCTTCTCTGTAGCCCAAAAGTGTCTTGACCTGGGGAATGCGGCACCTGTAGCCCGTTTCCTGCACACGCCTGTGCACGGTGGCTCTGGATGTTTCTACTCCGTTTCAAGCTTTCTTTTGCCTCACTTTTTCTTTCCCACAGACTTTCCACTGAGGTGTAGCCTAGAAATCTAGACGCACCCTAGCGGCAGCAAATTTAATTTGCCCGCAAGTGTCGTCTAGGAACTCTCAATACCCTTCTGAGCTGTATTCCTCACAATCTGGACGGCCCAATCACATTGTGTATAGAGTCGGCAGGCGGGGCCATAATGACGACGGCCGAGTTGCATTTGCGTGCTTCTAGTAAACACAGAAACTGGCGAACGGCGGCGGTCTTTCGAATCGGCTCTGACTGCGACTCTGGAAGACTTGGAGTTAAGCTTTTCTCTGAGAAAAGAACAAAGAACGGCACTGAAGTCATTCTTAAAAAGGGAAGATGTGTTCGGAGTTTAGCCGACCGGATACAGCGAATGTTTAATCAGTCAGCGAGCTCTGCTTCACCTTCATGTTGCTCTGGTTGGTGTAGCACTATCCTATCGCGTGCAGAGGGAGTTTGAAAGACAACCGTTTATCCCGCCCCTCGGATTGAGCCCTGTCTATGGTGAGTTTCCAGAACAAACATCTTGATGTGGGTCTGGTTTGTCAGGCTAACTGAGGTGCCTTGATACAGCACTCTGAGAACAGCCTATTCGTTTAGAAATTTCTTTCTGTGTCTTACCCTCTCGCTTGAGGGTGTCAATGATGGCCTTCTGGACAGCAGTCAGGTCGGCAGTCTTACCCATGATTGCGGTTTTGAGTAATGAACCAGGCTGGGAGTTTTTAAAAGCCTCAGGAATCTTTTGCAGGTGTTTAGAGTTAATTCGTTGATTCAGATGATTAGGTTAATAGCTCGTTTAGAGAACCTTTTCATGATATGCTAATTTTTTGAGAATTTTGGGTTTTCATGAGCTATATGCCAAAATCATCAGTATTAAAACAATAAAAGAGCTGAAATATTTCAGTTGGTGTGCAATGTATCTAAAATATATGAAAATAGCCAGCAGCCATATCACCCTGTATCCCGAGTGTGGGTCCTAACACCCCAGTATAGTGATGGGGACACTATACTGTCAAAGAGCAGTAAGACGTTATGAGACGTTAAACCGAGGTCTCGACTCTCTGTGGTCGTTAAAAATCCCAGGATGTCCTTTGATAAACAGTAGGGGTGTAACCCCGGCATCCTGGCCCAATTTTCCCAATGTCCTCTGTAACTCATGGCCTCCTAATAATCCCTCTCTCCTGATTGGCTTCATCACTCCGTCTCCTCTCCACCATAAGCTGGTGTGTGCAATATGGCTGCCGTCGCATCATCCAGGTGGGTGCTTCACATTGGTGGTGGTTGAGGAGATTCCCCCTTCTATGTAAAGCGCTTTGGGTGTCTAGAAAAGCACTATATAAATGTAATGAATTATTATTATTATTATTAAAGTTTAATTTTTATCATTACATTATGGAAAATAATGAACTTTTATCATATGCGCTAACTTTTTGAGTAGGACCTGTATGTGTGAGATAGCATATAGCATTAAAAAAAAATAATGCTATATATGCATGTGTCATTTTTTTCTAAAATGGATGGGCATCTTTGAAACCAGATTTTAAGTTTCCCAGTTACACACATTTTCCTGGTTTAATAAACATTACATCCAAATACAGTTATATTTTGTATTTTTACATAATGTAATTAATGTTCTATTTATTAAATCCAAGTATAAATCTCATCAATGTGGTGATTTTAGGCAGGTTTACATTTATTCCAAATAATAACTATTGCAAATAATAATTTAAACAATATATTTTCACTGTTGGGCAGTTACACTTTAGAAAACCAAATAATTTATACACTTTATAATGTTTTGTAATATTTCCTCAGTTTTATTTTATAATATGCATTATTTTCTCATCTAATTTCTTAAGTGGCAATACTGCCATAGCAGTACAGATATTTAGTCAGGAAAAATGCACTGACAAATAGATTTAAAGTGCTGGCTGAATAAAGCTAAAAGCTGTTTCTAATAGACAGCTGACCGAAGCCTTGTTTATACTTTCGTCTGGCTCCACTGATTGCACACACACCTCCACAAATGAATGAGGCATCTATACTTGACACACTCACGGTTGAACTATTCTATGAGTAGTTGTCCACTAAACCATCAGGAATTAGCGGCGGGAAGTAGTAAGGACAACGTGACGATGCTTATTTTAGTACACCACAATACCATCAAGTAAAACCCTGAGATTATTACTTGTGACATTAAAACAAAATATGTTTTAATATGTTAAAAACATAAACAAAATATGTTTTTTTTAGCCATTAAAAAAAAAAAACATCTTAAGACACATCTTTTCCAAAGACTACCACTTAACTATCCAATTAAATTTCCTGTTTGTTTTTCTTTTGTAAATAAATAAAAATATTAAAAAAGTTTGTGTACTGTGCTCAATTAACTGAGAATTCTCACGGCTCTTGCAGGTTGTTGACCTTGTTTGTTTCGTTGCTTCTATTGCTCTGTCTCCCCTTTTTGTAAGTTGCTTTGGATAAAAGCGTCTGCTAAATGATTAAATGTAAATGTGTGGATGAGAACATTTATTTTCTATATAAATATTTTCTAATTTCCCTAAATAATTTTCATTTAGTTTTATGAACTTTTTCATTAAAAATTGACCTTTCTGTTCATTAAAAAGGCTTACTATGCTATTGTAGGCAAATTTTGTAAATGTAAGCAACTAATTTAGATGCACAAACTGGCTGTGGAAAGTTACCAAAAAAATATCATGCACACTGCCAAACGAAATGAGGTCTCACACTTTCAACACACACTCAATGACGTGATTTTTTCACGTGCGGATGCATTGAGTATAAACCAAGCTTAACAACATGACATTTCACCTCTGCAGTTATGATAAGGTACACTTAACAGTGTAGTTCACCATAAAGCTATTTGCCAAAATGGCCACATACCGTCATATTCACTCATGCGGCGAGACAGACTCTGCATGGAACAAATTCATAGAGACAGTCAGGGATCTTTAAGTGCACTAGTAGCCTGCTGTGGCAAAAAGATCAACAGATGAGCTCATCATCTCACTAATGCATGAGGACCATTGGGTGTATGATGGCCAGAATATATTCAGAGCAATACAACAAGTGATTCTGCAAGGATACTGATTTTTATATTGTTGTTGTGAGAGTGAACATCAAAACTAGGAAAGAGAGCAAGAGTTTTTCAATTAAATTTGAGACTAAGACTGTTAAAGTTGCCATGACACGGAAGTGGCAATAGTCATTCCTGCCTTTGTAATGTGCATCAGAGTGAAACGGCTTCTGGTATGAGGAAAAAAAAAACGTAGGGCAGGACTTGATTACATCCTCGGGAATGGACTGAAATTGTAGAATGTTGGGCGTTGCTAACTAAATGGAGGCAGAACTGAATCCCAGTTTGAGCCAGTGGTGCAGGCTATTAGTCCCACCCTCTTCTGAGAAATCAAGAAAAGAATAGCTGTCTCGTTGGGGTTTAATGTTTATGTTGTTTATGTCTATGTGGTGTTTTTAATATCCTAATATAATAAGACAAACCGTGAGCAAATTGCAGTTCACTACATCACAAATATCCAAATAACCCAGCCCATGAATGTAAGGGCGAGCTTTAGCATATGTTAAGGCCGAAGATGTCTTTGAATTTGTCCACCAGGTGGCGTTGTGAAATGGTTTGGCCTCTTCCAGAGAACCAGAGAAAGTGGTGTGGAGTGTTACCTGCGATTGAGTTGGGGTCAGATTTTGGGAGAGTGTTAGGATGGATTATATTATATATATATATATATATATATATATATATATATATATATATATATATATATATATATATATATATATATATATATATATATATATATGGATAATATAGATAATGGGCAGACAGATTAGCCTTTGAGCTGCATGTGGGCGCACTGAAGACATTGGCTGAAAATCTATTAGCTTAGACAGAGATTGGCTCTTAATTTTCTTTGGTCAAGTAAGAACAGCAATTTGTTTGTTTAGGATCTTTGCTCGTATTTCAATTTGGACTTGAATAAAGAAGCCATTTTCAGATAACATGGATCAACTACAGGATTTTTTGCTAGTTTCTACAGTGGAGGAATTAGATTATCTCTCAAAAGAGTATAAAGTAGTATAACTGTATAAAGTAGCTGAACATTTTATTTTCAAAGGTAACATTAACCAAAAGTACTAAATTAAAAAACGTTTTGTGACATTGCACAAAAATAAACTAGTAGAGAGGATGATTCTAACGGTAGACACGCGGTCTTATGACGCGCTTTAACCTGAATGTACATCAACGCCGCTTGAAAGCTTGTTACAGCGGGTATGATACAGACCGGATTTACTTTTGAACAGCAGTTAGAAATTTTGAACATGCAGAATAAGGACATGAACTAGACAGACATCTTGAACTAGAAAAAAATTAGAATTCAAGAACGAGAGCACGAGTGGGAATTTGAGAATATGTAAGTATGAGCAAAAAATTAAGGAGCCTAAATTAGCTCAGGAAGCTGAATGCTTGAAGTTGATTGCAGAGGGGAAAAACAGGGAGTATTACTGCTGGCTTCTCTAGTAATCAACTGGTTTCAAATAAAGCATTACATTTTGTGAATATGACCAAGTTGCTGTCTAAATGTCTTTTCCTCAGTTCGAAAGTGTTGCTGATGACATAGGTTGGAATGCGTAATGATGCCCAATGGACTCTTCAAAGTGTTCTCGAGGATAAAGCTCAAGAAGTGTTTATTTCACTCCTGTCAACAGTTCGAAGTTGCAAGAGAGCTTACAAGCCACTCTCTAGTGATTTGGTGTTCATTGGTGTACTTCGTTAAGCATAGACTCTTTTTTAAGAGCCTTTGTGATATGATGATTTTAAAGCAATTCAAAAACATAATTCCTGAGTGAATACTGATGTACAAAAATGGAAACCGAAGGTGAAACCTGCAGCTGAAACGTGTCGGTGTTTATCAAAAAGCAACTACGAAAATCTACGTACACCTTGCAGATGTTGCTTAGAAAAGAGTCAGAGAAAAAAGAACGTCCGGTGTTGAAAGGCAAGTATAAGTCCACTATTAAAGCTGCTGGACTTGTGTTGGACTGTATCAACTTGTACTCCTAAGGAAAAATCGATTACTAATATAAGAGTAATCGAAGATGAACGAGTCTCACAGGTCTGGAAAAGACCTTGATAATTTAATGATAGAATTTTCATTTTTGGATGAACTAACCCTTTAAAATTCCAACCTATTGAAGTGCTAGTTTCATCGGGTGCATTTTCATAAATTGAAACTAGCTAAGATTTATCCTCAACTTGACTCTACCTGTGATCGGTGTAAGACAGCAGAGGCCCCTCTAATACACATGTTCTGGTTCTATCCTAAACTACAACAATTTTGGGAAGGTATCTGTGAAGCATTGACTTGTGTACTTAGAGTCAAAATAACACTGAATGCATTATTATTTCTTTTCGGGGTCAATACTGAGGGTTTTCGCATTGCATGCTGGGGGTCAAAGGCTCATTGTTTTTTCAACTATGTTGGCTCGACGCTTGATCCTTCTGAAATCGAGGGATGCTGCCCCACCCACGGATGCCCAATGGACTCTTCAAAGTGTTCTCGAGGATAAAGCTCAAGAAGTGTTTATTTCACTCCTGTCAACAGATCGAAGTTGCAAGAGAGCTTACAAGCCACTCTCTAGTGATTTGGTGTTCATTGGTGTACTTCGTTAAGCATAGACTCTTTTTTAAGAGCCTTTGTGATATGATGATTTTAAAGCAATTCAAAAACATAATTCCTGAGCGAATAGTGATGTACAAAAATGGAAACCGAAGGTGAAACCTGCAGCTGAAACGTGTCGGTGTTTATCAAAAAACAACTACGAAAATCTACGTACACCTTGCAGATGTTGCTTAGAAAAGAGTCAGAGAAAAAAGAACGTCCGGTGTTGAAAGGCAAGTATAAGTCCACTATTAAAGCTGCTGGACTTGTGTTGGACTGTATCAACTTGTACTCCTAAGGAAAAATCGATTACTAATATAGTGAAAACTCAATACACAGATGGTCCTTTCATTCCCATGGGGTTCGTTTCTCTTGTCCACTCTCCAGTTAAAGTACCAGTTAAGATTTTGCGTGACAGCGTCCTCTGAATCCTTTATCTTGGACTCGAAATTGCATTTCTCTCTTGAATCAGTACAGGAAATAGTGTTCTGATCCAAGGAATTGGGCTAGAAATATTCTCTGCACCCTTGCACAAAATTCAATTGGATTCTGATCTTGTGCATGTAAAAGTTGAAAACGCAATACAACTCTTGTTACCTGCGTAGATTTAATTTTAGGAAATAATTTGGCCGGAAGTCATGTGTGTCAGGGTGTCATGCCTCCTATTGTGAAAATAAAAGTGGCCAAGATTTCCTGCATGTCTTGTGCGGTAACTCTCACAATGAGTACTACCGAAAACAAAGAGAAAGAAAAAATAATAATAATCCAGGGCTGAAGATAAAAAGGTGAACGGCATCACGATCCAACTCAGAGATACCTTTCTCCATCTATTTGGTCTAGAGTTAGCCTACATTCAAACTGTCTTAAAGCATGAAGAATTTTTTTCTCACAGGAAAAAAAAAGGTGTAATTTTGGTGATCAAAGAGGAGTTTTAAAGGATACAATTATTGACTGCAGGGGGACTTTAAAGGGACTTTTTATACGTGCCCGGATAAAACATTTATATTCAGCCCTGAAACATGGTGACTAAGACCTACACAAATAATTAAAAAAAAAGAACAAACCTTTACAATTTCTAAATAAATCAATTAATGGGCATGATACTATAAAATGTATACCCTGGCTGAATACAATGCAAGTCATTTTGAAAAGCATCTGCCATATAACACCTTTTCCCACAATCACATATAACAGATGGGATTGCAGCGTTTGATAGTCTTCTCATATTAGACTATCATTACATTACAATTTATCATTACATCTACATTTTAATGCAAATAACAGACATTCTATTACAGAAATGTCAGTTTCTTTTATCAGATGAAGATAACAGTTTATTATAAATCAATAAATCAAATGTTTTATAATGTTAAAGGGTTAATTCACCCAAAAATGAAAATTGTGTCATCACCATCATCGCTTCTCAACATAAAAGTTAAACTACTGGAGCCACATGGACTATTTTAACAACTTGGACTGTTTTTATTTCCTTTCTGAGGCTTGAAAATGGTAATTAAATTGCTGTATATGGAGGGGTCAGAGAGCTCTCAGATGTCATCAAAAAAAAGATCTTCATTTAAGTTCTGAAGATGAACGAGTCTCACAGGTCTGAAAATGACCTTGGTAATTAAATGATAGAATTTTCATTTTTGGATGAACTAACCCTTTAAAATTCCAACCTATTGAAGTGCTAGTTTTATCGGGTGCATTTTCATAAATTGAAACTAGCTAAGATATATCCTCAACTTGAATCTACCTGTGATCGGTGTAAGACAGCAGAGGCCCCTCTAATACACATGTTCTGGTTCTATCCTAAACTACAACAATTTTGGGAAGGTATCTGTGAAGCATTGACTTGTGTACTTAGAGTCAAAATAACACTGAATGCATTATTATTTCTTTTCGGGGTCAATACTGAGGGTTTTCGCATTGCATGCTGGGGGTCAAAGGCTCATTGTTTTTTCAACTATGTTGGCTCGACGCTTGACCCTTCTGAAATCGAGGGATGCTGCCCCACCCACGGATGCCACATTGGATCAAAGATGTGTTGTTCCATTTAAAACTCGAGAGGATTAGAGGATTAGATAGAGGGTTTCAGAAAAGAAATTTGATCAGGCCTTTCTTACATTTTTTTGATCAATCATCTACAAATGTGCAAGAGTAACTTAGTTTTGTAAAGTATATTCTGGCTGACTTTATCATTGTGGGTCTATCCTTTTTGATAATTTGTATTTGTATGTGTGTGTGTGTGTGTGTGTGTGTGTGTGTGTGTGTGTGTGTGTGTGTGTGTGTGTGTGTGTGTGTGTGTGTGTGTGTGTGTGTGTGTGTGTGTGTGTGTGTGTGTGTGTGTGTGTGTGTGTGTGTGTGTGTGTGTGTGTTGACAGTGGGCACAGGGGATTGTGATTTGGGGGAGGGCTCCTATTTTATTTTTTGTTTTCCGTTGGTGTATTATTTTGTCTTTGTAATTTTAAATTGAAAAATTCAATAAATATATTAAACACTTAAGTGTTAGTGCCTGTTTTGTACCTTTGTAATACACTGAGAACCACCAAAAATAGATGGTGATAAGAAAGTGAATCAAAGCTCATCACAAGCAGATTTTTCACAAGCTGAGAAGGTAAATACTAATCGATAAAAGGTGCACAGTGTCAATCACACAAATCATCATGGTAACACACGACACCAAGTAATGCAATAAACATTCATTTAACAACATTAGATGTAACATAAAGCCCTAATGTTGTGTACATTAGGGCTTTATGTTACATCTAATGTTGTTAAATGAATGTTTATGAACTGATATAAAAAAATCAAATTAGAAAACCTGAAAATACATTCAATGTGAAGTGTCATGCATAGAATTCTGGCAATGCCTATTTATGTTTTTTTTTTTACTGTAAATTATTAAATGACTTGTTCTTTACCACTTCCAAAAGCTGTCAAATTACTTTAAAATGTAGTATATAACTCAGTTAACCAATCAACAGACTTCTACTATTAAAATCAAGATAATGTTACCTAGCACACAAAAATCCAGCTTTCTTTTCTACAAAGCTTTAAATATAGGTTACTATGTATGGATATGCATACATGTGATTTAGAGTTCTAGAATTTCAGTTTCAGCTATGTGTGTGTGTGTGTGTGTGTGTGTGTGTCTGTGTGTGTGTGTGTGGTTGTGTGTGTGTTTCTGATTCAGGTTTCTTAATTCATCAAACTGCCCAATGATTTATCAGTAGCTAGCAGCCAAGCATACAATGTATAACTAGCCACTGTGGGACAAATGGTACATTCAGTCTCTATCTCTCTCTTCTTCTATCGCCCTTGGGCTGACACCTGGGAAATATAATTTTCCCTACTGTTTATTTGCTATCTTTTGAAAAGGCCATTCCCTTCAATGTGACTTCAGCAGGCTTGACCAGTCACTTAATCACTTATTCCACATGGAAGGGTGAAAAAAAAGAATAAAGTTGATGATTAAAAAAAAGACAGCAAACAATGAAGCACAGCAAGACCTGCTGACACAAGTGGACTGTCGCCATGGTGACCGAAAGACGATAGAAATTGACAGATGCCCTCTCATGAAATGTGACTCATACTATTAAACGCATGTCATAAACACACCCATATTAGTATACTTTATTGTGTTATTCCACCATTATTAATGCCATGGGTGCAGGCACATAAAGGAGGGGTAAAACTTAAACCAGATGGGATTATTATGTAGGATGGACTATATTTAAAGTGCTGTAATTAATATTTAAGTGAATATGCAATGGTTTCTCACCTGCATAATGCCTTTAGAGAGTCCTGATCCAGAAACTCATGGTCTCTCCTCACAGCAGAGATCTCAATGGGGAACAGAGAGGCTAAGGGCACATAGAGACACACCAATTAATTCATTCATTCAACTACACACAATGGGGCTAATTAAAACCTACTGAGACCATATGTAAGATTTAAGCCAGTGGCCAGCAAAAAAGATAGCTTAACCACACAAACATCAGAGGACATCAATTTTAACAAAATAATAAAAAAATAAAATCTTGATGTAGTTGTCTATGGATCAGCCGGATCAGACTTAAAATTTAACAAAAAATTCATAAATGCCCAGCACAATTCACATTTACAAAGTTCTAAATTAGTTTCAGAATAAGATTTTTGTAAATGTGAATTGTGCTGGGCATTTATGAATTTTGTTTTGTAAATGTATATTATTTTTTTAAGCTGATCAAGCTCCATAGTTGTCCGACAGCATTTTCCGTTACAAAATGCTGACATACACAAAAATTTGCATACACATACAAAATTAATTATTAATATTATTATTAGAAATGCACGATACACTGTAAAAAAAAAAAAAAAAAAGTGACTCTCGTGACTGATCACATCACAAAAAAAAAATCGGTTGGCCGAATTTAACTTCTATTGATGCAATTTTATTCACAGAAATTCCATTTGACCAACTGAAAAATTTAGATGTGATCAGTCACTTGAAAATGTTCAATTGTAGACCTGAATACTTTATAGAGTGTACAATGTGAGAGTTGGAAAGTAAACTGTCTTTATACAGGGATGAACTTTTGTAAAGCGTGTCTGACCCTGGCTGGCACCTCCATTCCTTTGGTACTGGATTTGCTGGTAGATTTTGGTCTAATTTCAGGATATAAATTAAATTTAAGTAAATGTGAATTAATTTCACATCAATATGGCAGCCTTGGATACCCATTAACATCTCTGTCTTTCAGATCCTTTCAGAGATGTAGGTATTTTGGGCATAAATGTGACAAAAAGCTCTTCAGACTTATTTGATCACAACTCTCGTTTTGCAGAGGATTTAGTCATTAGTCTCTCCTCCCGATATCCCCATGGTTGGTTGAGTTAACTGTAGCATACACCCCAAAGTTTTATTTTTATTTTATTGCATTCCTATTTTTATTCCAAAGTTCTTTTTTGTTGCACTTGATAGCTCTAATTTCTCATTTTCACTTAAATAAAAATACTCTAAGTATCTGAAAAGGCATTCTGCAGAAGACAAAACAAATGGCTGGACTAATTTTCTATTATATTACTGGGCTGAAAATATTTGCTCTATATACTGAACATTCAATGGAACATTCAAGCAATTTAGTCAATCTCCCATCCTGGCAACACATTGAGAATGCTTTGTGCAAGTCCTCCTCCCCGGCTGCCATTTTATGCCCCCCATACACATTGTCTGTGAGGAAATATTAAAATAATAAATATTAAAATAATATAATTGTAAAAAAAAAAGTCATACATTTGGATCCAGTTTTTGCAGCATTTTGGTGTTCATACACCCCCTTGACATTCCAACCATCCGTTCGATCCTTCCATTTTGGACAGAGCTTATTTCTCTTGGAGAGATCTTGGATTGGTTTCTATTGCTGACCTTTACATTTATAGTGTTTTGCCTCGCTGATCAGTTGACCTCCTAGTTTAATATCCCCCTTTTTTTTTTTTTTTTTTTTTTAGATATTTACAATCAATTTTTTCACAATGGCCCCCCTCCCTATGGATTTGGATGCATTCTGTGTGTGGATCAATGTGTTAAAGGGTCAATAGAGTGGAGCAGGTATGACGTCAGAACCCGGAAAACTTGTTTGCAGCAGGTTCCTTCAAGGCTTTCCTATGGGATTTTTTATAATGAGGTTTTTCGATTTATGTGTAAAATAAAGCCTGTGGTAGACATACCTTTACTATACTTTGATGTTTTCTTCTACCAGGTAAATTACACACACCCATAGCGAGGTAAATGTAATGTTAAGTGACAATATTTACAGATTTTAAAACTCGTTCCATGTTTGAAACACTGCTTGAGCGATTACATAGGACATGATTCATTTTGGTAAGTTCTACAGTATCTTTCAAAATAACCACTGATGTTCATGATTTTTTTGTGTGCTATAACTTGAATTAAAGTGGAAGAAATTACACTTTGTTTTATATCAGGTGACAAAGCACGAAGCTCTTTGCTATTGGCCCCCAGTTTGAATGTGAGATGGACTGGGACAAGTTAATGCAAAGACTTGATACTCTGTTCAGTTTGGTCAATGAAAACAGGTTGGGACTTAATTTTGCTCTTAAAGTGAAACAGACTGATTTAACTTTTCAAAATCTTCATCCAGAGGGAACGTCCCCTAGAGAGACTGGCTAAAGATATAGAAGTTTGTTGCATTATAATAACTTTTTTTAGAGGACAATAGAGAGGAGACAGGAAAGTGGACAGAGGGTGTGGTGGGATGAGATTGAGACATAAAGGTCAGATTCAAACGTGCCCCTGTTAACACAAACACTAATGTGAGTTTTGAGTACATTTACAACACAACTAAATATATTGCAACTCAATTTCATGAGGGGGTTGTGACATCTTGGGGGTCTGTAGTGGTTCTTCCAACAGTATACCTGGTATAGTCTGATCTCATTATACACTATTTTTGCTCTAAAATATAGAAATGCATACACTGTTAATGCAGTCATGTCTTACACTGTATCAGTGATATTCTTTAAAAATGAGTTGGAAAAACAACTATATACTGGCAAATAACAACAAGGGCAATACTATTTTAGAGAGAACAGAGTCAGAATGTCAGCGTGCTGTGTGTATACCTGTGTATTGTCTGTGTGTGTGTGCGCGCTTGAGTGTGTCAACATTGCTGAGGTGTCCCATTTCCAGCTTTTGTTTCAACCTCCTTCCCCTCTTGAGTCGCAGGTCCAACTAATGACAGTAGTACAGGAAGATTGCCAGAAAGCGTTCAACTCACACCACAAGAACAAAGGAAAAAGAAATTAACCTGCTGCCAAACAAAGTCAAATTTAAGTCAAGCTAGGCAATTCTACAGTTTCCAATTTAGACTGACACAAAAAGTGTCTGTCAGTGTGAAGTTGACATTTTTTTTGTTTATCAGGAAGAAGTACTTTGTGTCTGTTCCTCTCAAAAAGTCTTTGTTATAAGTCTCCGTGCTTGAAAGACAATTTCCAATCAGTGCTGTTAATCAAATTCAGAACGCAAATTCCAGACATGCATGAACAAATAACCACAAATTGAGCATCCAGACCACTCTAATGCATTTAATATTTTGGTTTCCTTAAAAAAATCCAAACACACATGAAGAAACAGAACATAATATAACCTTTTCCCCTTTTGGGCTATTTTCAGCGACGGGGAGGCCAGACTCAGACACATATGTTTGATGATGCTACAGTTAAGTTTCAAATGCAAATGACAACAATTGGCCTAATTTATTTTCCCAATAAATCAATGTTTATTGCCATTCGGTCACTTTTCAAAGATAATATTACACACAGGGCTCTTTTCAACAGACACATACCAGCATCCCTGCTGTTTTAAAACACAGTGGCAACTATTGAGTTTTTAATAGAGCATCAGGGGACGATACCAAGATAAAATTGGAAATCCGCTTACAATTATCCTGAAGCTGGACATCGAAACACAACAGAGAACACAGATTGCCTCAGGATTGACCTATACAAATTCAGTGATCAGTCGCTGGATCAAGTCTTGTTTCATTTTTTTAACGTCAAATCCTTTTAAAGTTCCTTTAAAGTTATGTTTCTGCTAATGTCATAAGGATGAATGAGTTCAAGTTCACTTTGATATATATTGGTATAAAAATAACGTTTTAATCGGTAACATCACTTTACAGTGTCCTTAACAGTAAATTATGCATAATTACATGGAATTTACCCTCAACCAACCTCTAATCCTACCCTAACCCTTTAGTAAGTATGTTTTTAATTAATATATATATAAATTACACTGTAACAATGACTCCTTGAAATAAAGTGTAACCAAAAAATCCAATTCAACGCCACGAACAGCAGGAACATCCCGGCAACAGGCATATCATTAATTCAGCACTTCTCTGTTTCTGTCACAGCCAACGTGGGTCAGGTCACGGCCAGCTTAGTCTGTGACATGCAGCAGGAAAATACACAAATCTGTCAGAGGAAGCCAAGCAGATGACAGGTGTTTGTCAGGTTGCTTAAATGAGAAGTAAACGGGAATGTTGCTGCATCCTGCTTTTAAATTCTTATCAGTTTGCATGTGAAAGAATTTTGAAAGCAATAAAATGATGATAATTATTTCTTTTAGAGAAACAAAATGAATACATTACTGTGATTAGCTATAAAAAAAAATATGATTATTTCGGAATTAATGCATTGCAGACAATAACGCACTGAACTGTGCAGACAAATAACACCAGACCACACTAAATGCCCTGTTATAATTCAAGTGAAATCAAAGAGCGAACTGTAGTGTAGTTGTGATTCTAATTGAAAAAGACACTTATACTGTTTATTCACGTTTAATACCGTAAAGCTGCTTTATTTTAAACGTTCTGGTGTATAAAGTGCTATATAAATAAACACGACGTGACTTGACTGGAGTGTCGAATTGCAGAGCTCAAGCAAACATCCTATGATCAGATGCTTTCTTAACCGCCGTTTTCTCACCAGTCATTTTTTGTTGTCTTTATTTTGTAATTGAAAGGAAAGCGCGCAACACACATTGACATAGTCATCTAAATGTTGTCAAGATGTTTGCTAACAACATAACATGATTATATCAGACCCAAGAGTTGATACCACAGATTAAGTAAAAGAGCTGTTCAAGGATGCGTGCATTTGTTCGAACACAGCTGGACAGAATTTAAAGGTATGGTGCTGAATGCAGGTTTCTCGAGACCCTTGATAATAAATATGGTATCATGAAAATATCATGCGTTCCAAAAGCTATAATTTAAATGGTGTGCATCCTAGCTTAACACAACACATCATTATAAAAACAGTGTAACTTCTGGTAAGAGATGTTGCAAAACAGGATGCAATACAATACAAACAGATGTACATCGACCAGAGTCATATTTGATTTGTGACAGGAAATGAACTAAGGTTGTGAAGGATGAAAGTACAGTGTGTTCAATGGATTGCCCTGTTTTTTATAAACATACTGATTGTTCAGCTAATGAAACAACTTTCAAAAAAAGATTTTCAATAGACAAAAAAAAAAAAGTTTTGAAAGTTACGAGTTTTGAAAATTACACGTGATCAACAGTATGACCTTGATACAGCACATGCTTTTGCAAAAACTAAGCCTATCCCTGGCAGACTCATTTTCATCTGCATAAAATTATATAAGGCATCTACCCTGCACACAAAAAGTAAAAGTAAAAACACGTCCTCTTCATTTAATCTACCTTAAACAGATTGTAAAACGGTTTGCTGTGGGAATCCTGATTTAATATAGACAGGGTTTGTATTTAAGACTTTCTGCTTCAATAATGTAATGTCTTCAAATTATCTTCATCTGTGGTATTTAATAAGCAAATAATGGTATTTTCAATTTTTATATTTTTTATTTTTTTCAGCATTGGAATGCATAATAAGTAGGAAGGTGGCACAGAATGTTTTTAGATTCTAAACATAAAGAATAATAGACCTGGCAGAACCCTGGCTCACTAATGAATAGAGAAGCATGGTTTCAACAACAACAAAAGACTTTTCTGTCATTATGGGCTGGTTTTTCCAAGACATTTTGATCCTTATTAAATGAAACCTATGAGGCATGACCTAAAAAAATTGATTTATCTGCTTTTAGGTGTAGGTTTAGCCCTGCCGGTGAAATCTAAGCAGGCTAATATTAGAACTTGTCTGTGGATTCGTCATTGTCTGGGTCACACATGCTTCACATGAATTCCCGCAGGTGCTGTATGATTAAAAAAAATTGTACACAGATTAAAATAACTCACTACAAAATTAAGATTCTGTAACTTGTTGTTCTAAACCTGTATTACTTTCCACTGAGGAAGATTTTTTTAATATAAAGAATAGCCTCCTACCTATGGTGACTGGGTGCAAGACTCAAAAAATGTAGGCCTTCAGGTTTAAAATCAATGATTCTTGATCACAAAATCTTTGTGATTAGAGATACAAATGTAGTTCTGTTTAGTGATGCACTGAATTTTGTCTGATACGATAAACCATTAATAATTTTCATGTTATTGGTGATATTAAAGGGTTACTTCAGTGATTTAGCATTAAGCTTTGAATTTAAACTGGGTCATTAATGTAGAAATGTGAAATTATTTTTGAATTTGGTGCCTTCTAGACTAAGAATATTTTTTTGTCTCATGGGGATGAAAGACAACAACTCTCAGAATGCATTGCTACGCTGCCCTACGAGGCCACTCCCAAAGTCAAAGTCGCTTCTGGATTACTGGATAATTTGCCCAATGTGTTCATTTTCATAAAATCAGTTAATTTAAGAACAGACACTACAATTTAAAACTGAACGAGTCTGTTAATAATATTGTGAGTGAGCCGAGCGAGTGTCACGGCACAAACAGACCAGGATTTGGATTACATTCATCACAAGAGCTGAGGCAAGCGCGACCACGGCATACATTCACAGCGCGTGTTCAGCCTGGAGCGTTTTCAATTCATGCCTTTGGAAGCTTAACTTTCATAGGAATAATTTTGAAAAGTTAAAACACTCACTTTGCTCGCACCGCTCCAATTACACAAATTCCCGCAGCTGCCTGAGCCGAACGCTGTGAGTGAGATCCCACTCCCATGGACGATCTTTTGAAGATACTCCTGGGTTTCTACTGATTCAAAGCCATATGCTAAATCTGCATGACTGGATCATGTCTCGTCAAATGGCTCCACAGATTAGTACTACTACAGCATTTTACTACAGAATTACAAGTCAGGCATATAGCTTTGTTCTTCTTTACAGTATCTTTGTTGTCATGATTGCGAAATCTAAAATGCTACCATACCATGCCATACCAATGCTACCATGACTTATGTGAAGGTGATGTTAACATCGACAACAAACCTTAATCTGCCATTTTAGGCAATGAATGAATGACGGGCTCTGTTGTAACATTGCACAAGGCAAATAAGGGGGTGACATCAAGTGGAGTAGACTAGTAATAAGATTCATGTTCATTTTGTCTAAATAAATAAAATAAACCCAAAATGTTTGTCAAAATTGTCGTGGAATTAATGTTGAATTATCAAAGACGCATCGCCGATGCCCATAAGACATAGGCATGCTAAATCTTCAAAATCCTGCTCTGTGAAATGTGTTCTGACTGAAAATTATATCTGTGATGACCTACAGCCAATCAGAGAGCAAGACACAGCAGTGGGATGTTTGGGGAGAAGATTATAGACCAGAATATCAGTATTAAAAGATATTTTTACAATTATATCAAACACCAAGTACAAACATTTGCTTGACCAGCTGCAACAGCAGCACATTGCAAAATGATTTATTTACTTCCCACTCTCTTTGCAGAACACACAATCCATGCTCCCTGTGTCTCTACAACCATGTCCTCCTGCATAATCTTTTTTTCATTTTCTCTGCAAATCAGCAAGCTTCTTGCAGGCTATCATTTTTAAAGGGTCATGAAACCCCAAAACACTTTTTTGAGATGTAAACAAATATGTATAGGCTGCACATCATTGAAAACACTAAGGGTACTCATAAATGGTATTCATATGTGAAAATAGTTATTTTTTGCATTTTTCGGAGCGATTTCTGTCTTCCGGTTTGAAAAGCTTAGTCGGAGCAACGTCACAAATTGCTGACGTTGGCGCGGCCTTTTCGGTCCATGTATGGGCTGGTGGGCACATGCTGACGTCGACCGCTCCGAGCGATTCTCGATATATATTCATGACATAAAGCTCATTCAGTCCAATCCCTGCGCTGTAGTATGCATAAAAGATAATTCAGTTAATATGCATGAGACAGTCACTTCTGTCAGGCTCGTCTTCCATCATTATTGTAGAGATGTTAGGGAAGTTTTGGAAGCAGCGTGCGGAAAAGTCACGGAGGAAAGCTAGGTGTTGTGCTGATACGAAGTAACGTAAAGGGCGCCGAGCAAGCTGTAACCGGCGCCGTCTGTGGAAGCCTTTGCTACAAAGGCTCGGTAAAGTAAAATTAACTTGAGCAATCGCACGCCGAACCTGCAAGCGTTGACTATCTAATTTTTGTCAGGAGTGCAAAATAACCAATCTGTAATCTGTTGGATAATGAACAAAAGCCACGTCCTCTCCGTTTTATTTGTGGTCACAGCCATGCACTAAACCGCATGTGTTCGGGCTCTTAGTGAAACATAGTGCTGCATATTTGGACAAATATAGATTTAGCTGCCGAGTGATAGACAGCGCGGATCGTCACGGCAACCCAGCGCCCATCGCTCTGTGCTTCAGATGCGCGGTCAAGACTAGCCTCAAACCCCTTCGCTTTTACCCCGATCTAGAATTACACATCTCTATCACATCGCATGTTGGGTGGTTCACGTTCTCTTATCACGTCGGCGCGTTGTTCATCTTGCCAAACAGCGTGCATATTTGGACAAATATAGTTTTATCATGTTTGCAAAATATTTCGTCATGCAGAATAACATTTATTTTCATTTCTCACTGAATTATGCTGGTTTGAAGAGCTGAATGATTTGCGATCTCTGCTGCACGCCACTCATAGCTCTCTCATTCGCTGTAGCCTACTCATCCCTCATTTAATCTCACTGTGGTAAACTATGCCAACGTGAACCAAGAACATGTCTCAGAACCGCTGTAACTGCTGCTATATCTCTAATCTTAATGCACCTACTGACACTCCCCTATTTATGCAAACCATTCCCTCTTTCCACACAATACCATCCCACCTTTTCAGAGTCGACCACTCCCCTTTTAACAAGCCTTTTCAAATCGAAGGTGTGAAAAAACACCGCTGCAGCAGGGGGGTTTCATGACCCTTTAATATATCCGGTTTCACACGTGATCTTGCGATACTTTTCACGTGTGTTTGTTTATGAAATGGAAATTTATGCAACAAAACTTGATTCAGCCGGACATCCATTCTGGAGAAAAGCGTGATGTCATCCTCTAGCTCAGTTCAATTCTCATGTGGTGTCAATACAGGCAAATAAGTAATATAGCTGAACATTTAGTGTGCCAAACTAAGCATGCCAAAATCCAGTTTTAAAAGAACCAGCGTGAAAACAACAGTGATCCGACGACTTTGTAAAATCGTGCGATGTGAACTCTGCATTAGGGATGGCAAAACTAAACATTTTCTTGACCGACCACCGAGCCTTATTAGCCGGTTGAAACCGGTTAACCGATAAGTTTAAAATATGCTGCGAGCCGTGCCTGCAATTCCGCAACTCTGTCGCATCTCTCTGCCGCCCTCACACACACACTGTCCCGGCACCGCTGCCTCCCTTCCACTCGCGCAACTTTTTAAAAATCCTCTACAGCGTGTAACATGAGTCGCGGAAACGCGCTGCCGAGGAGCTTGTTTGTAATTGACAAACAAGGGTTTGGGTACAAGGTGATTGAGTTGAAAATAAAGGCATTTGTCTAGCGTTAGAAGCTCATTTGAAACATTGCCGCAGCTCGTTCAAGAAAATGACAACTCTGAAGAGACGCCGCTTTAGTTCGAGGTAGTGCTAACAATAATAAAAAAAGATGATGATAAGACATAAGACAACACCTTATTTGTTACCACTGAAATGTAGATGTAATATATGTCCGAATGTAAGCCCATCTTATCGGGAATGCACGCTTCATACTGTCGTCTGCCCTGGCTCTAATTTCAAGTGTTTTAGCCGGTTTACTTTTTGCAAACCTTGTGAGTGCACAAACCCAAACGCTGCGACCTTGCGCTAAATGTTTTTATTGGTTTATTAAGTACAAACAAGCGTGTTATGAAAAATTGAGTGTGAGGGATTTGTTCACTTCACACAAAAAGATTTTGGAATGAGATGGCTAACTGTAGTAGCGTTTAGTCCACTGTTTATAATAGCCTAATTATTTAGAGATCACTTTTTTTTTTTAACCGACAACTTTGATCGGTTAAAGTTGATACGGTCAACCATCTGCCAAGTCATCGGTTAACATCCCTACTCTGCATTAGATAAATGGTAAAGATATAATGTCAAAAATAAATGTTTATATAGTGCATCATAGTTCTATTCCAATTGTATGCTTCAGACGACTGTGGTTTTAGAAGAACTGGAATATAGACATATGAATCACTTTGTAAAATACTTGCATAGTCCTTTTCTTGTCATTGTGGAACTTGACAGCACCTGTCCTCATTTCACTTTCATTATAAACGGAAAATAGGTGACCAGGATATTCATTTATGTACCACAGAAGAAAGTAAGTTGGAGGGCTTGGAATGACATGAGGATGAGTAGCGAAATGATGACAGAATGTTCATCTCTGGGTGAACCATGCCAATTATTTTATATTCAAATGAATTTCTCTTCAAATTTTTCCAGTGTCTATAACCTGTGAACCGAGTATGCATGAGCTTTTAGATTTGTTTAACTTCAGTGTGTGTGAAATGGCACAAATCATACTTTGGGGGTGAAGCAGACCAGCAGGACTAAAACAAGCTCTGAACATTTGCAGCACCTGTGCTGTGGACCGTTCATTGGTTAAGCACGACTTTACACTCATAACCCAAAAGGGATCTGAACCAAAAGCCATCTGGTCTCACATGCATTTCCCCAATCGCTAATCCTGAAACACAATAACACTGAAGCTCTTCCATTCACATCTCTGCACCTTTCTAAAGAGACAATATGGAGGCAAACCAGATGGAAACAAAACGGAGGTAAAGGGTGAATGAAAAAGACAGACATGAAGGGGATGAGTTGATTTTTGTGAGATGAATTTTGGATTACCTTCATAGAACTGAGCATACTGAGGAAATCCTGCCGCTCTGAGCCATTCACAGGCCTCTTTCGCCTCCAGCTCTGAGAGAGAGAGAGAGAGAGAGAGAGAGAGAGAGAGAGAGAGAGAGAGAGAGAGAGAGAGAGAGAGAGAGAGAGAGAGAGAGAGAGAGAGAGAGAGAGAGAGAGAGAATTAATGAAATCAATAAGATAATATATTCATTCAATTCTTTCATGCTATTAGACATTATCATTCAGACATTCAGAATAAATTATGCTTGATTTGATGACTCATTTCACTGTGAATAAGCGCTGTTTAAGGTTATTTAGATAATATGTGGTCACATTATTAGCACTCTCTGAGGAAAAAAACGTTCTGCATGGCAATGAGAGCAGAACTGGAATTTTTATCTAGTTTTCCGTAACAGCGAAAGATCCAACAAACTTTACAAAAACAAAACCCATCGAGATTAAAATATGATAGTCATGTGCTAGCACCGATGGTTTGAGGACCCTATTGGAATTACTCCATTTTTATTAGTGTGTTCTACTTTAACTGTAATCATTGAGACAATGATCTTCATCCAGCTGTCACCAATCATCAGGGGAACATGGCACATGTGATGGACAATGCCTTCAGATTGGCATGATATGCCCGAGATCTCCATGGAAACTGGTGAGGTGATAGGAGTCAGTTAACCAGCTCAGGAAAAACAAGCACTGAACTCAGAAATAACAGCCCAGATGCAAGTCCAACCTCACACTGCTTTTGTATTTTAGAAACGCACATTTTGGCGAAACTGTGGATGTAATGAAGCAAACCATTATCATATATTTTGGGAATGTCTACTTATTCAAGAATATTGGAAAGAAGTACAAGAGGCTCTTGAACATATTTTTAATAGAGACATACCCTTAGAAAGCAAATTATTGTATTTTGGTTGTGTATGTCCAGATATATTATCAACAGATAATAAATACCTGATGGGTGTACTTTTAGCAGCCAGTAAGAAGGCAATCACACGCAAATGGCTAAAACAGGAGAGACCGACATTAGATAACTGGATAGATGTGACTATAGAGATTTATATGATGGAAAAGATCACTTTTATTGTTAATTTAAAGAAGGATATGTTTTTGGAAAAATGGAGAAAATGGGTGGAATATATATCAGAAAGAAGGCCTGATTTTGCTGCATAAATAGAAGACTGATGTATAGATGTGCATGGATATATCAGATTTAATATCCAAATACATAGATGTATGTATATGTTCAAATACCAAGCCAGCTGAAGTTATAATAAGACATTTGATATTATTCTGGATAGAATTTAACTAAGACACATGTTTTCTCCCTGGATGTACATAGTTTTTCTTTTTTCTTTTAATGCTTTTTGTTTTTGTTTGTTTTTTTCTATTTGTAAAAAAAAAGGCTATATTTTGAAACAATTGAACAAATATAGAGTACAAATTTTATTTAAAAGAATCAGGTAACTGTACATGTATATACATTGTAAATGTATTGCATTGACTGTGATTGCATTGAGCACTATATGTAAATTGAAAAAGTGTACTCATGAATACTCAAAATAAACACAAAATAACAAAAAAAAAGAAACGCACATTTTACAGGAGTTGGGATGTAAATGTATGATCATTAACAAAAACAAAAAACACATTTTTATAAGGTGGGTTAGAAATACTACATAAATTGTATAAGGTAATCATAACATTTGTTTGTATTGTGAATAGTTTTCCTATTTTTACCACACTAACACCAAGTTAGCTCATTTCCATGTTGTAAATTTAGATGGAATATTAATTTGAATCTATTGACAGCACTGCTATTTTATGATGTAATGTCTGTTTTATAGTTAACAAAAATCAAAAGCTTTTCAAGAGTCAAGCTTTTTTCCCCATCTCCACATATCCCTAGTTAGGAATCACTGTACACCATTCAACAACAGTTAAACTACGGTTTACTTGCATTAAGATACTGGTAAATGACCGACTCAACAACAAGACCTCAAGGAAACAAGACACACTGAAGTGATTGGTCCTGAAAGTTTCTCATCTGCCTCTATCTGGGCACAATCCAATCAATCTAAGGAGCAATGAAACAGATCCAGCTATCAGACAAGTCATCTCAATAAAAACCCAATTTAAACCTGTCAGAATGTGAGTGAGCGTGAAAGAGAGAGGAGAGAGGAGAGAGGAGAGAGGAGAGAGGAGAGAGGAGGAGGAGAGAGGAGAGAGGAGAGAGAGGAGAGAGAGAGAGAGAGAGAGAGAGAGAGGGGATTTCAAACATGTCATTAGACAATCACACATTAATCATGGTTTCATCAAATCCATAATGTGATATGCCATTTGTGCACATTTCACACTCTATTGGGATTATTTGTTTATTCCAGTAGTTGTATTTTCCAGAAGTGATCTCTATCATTAGATTTGCGAGGGCACAAGAGAAATTACACGCTCCATGTTTATAGGAGCCATTGAGAGCTTTTTGATTTAGTTTGTGTCCGATTGACAGAAGAATTCAGTTAACATAGCACTAGTAAACACATGCTCGGTATGTCACTAATCCGCCTAGGAAGTATTGAGGGACAGTTTGAGGAAGAGTTATCTTAATTTGGGGAAGCACCATAAAATCAGGATTTATTTAGCAAAAACGAATCATCCCAATGGAATGCAAAATATAAGAGAATGGCATATGAGAATATCCATTTGATTAACCTGTGATTGTGTTCACTGAATGCCAAAATTATCTTCTCTTTGGGCATGTGCTTTGTGCATGAATTACAATAAGATTTCATAAGCAGGTCACATTAGAATAAACATTCTGCGCATAAACTATTGTCATTTGGGAAGCTAGCCAATCAGATCCAAATGTAAACTGAATAGCCAATGACATTGCAGCGTGAAGCAAGGAGTGGGGAACCAACATTTTTCAACAGAATAACCCTGTCAGTCAATCAAAACAGCAGCTGTGGCAAGAACTTGATGTTATGACTATATAAACACGATTCCAAAAGAATCGGAGACAGCTTGCAAGTGTTGTCAGTAATAGTCTTTGTATTCATAAGCATATGGCTGTCAGGGTGAGTTGGGCTCTGAAATTCTGGCCTATTTATAAAGGCAGACAGTCTGCTGAAAGCTCTTCAGGACAATCTCTGCATGGCACATGGAAGCAAAATTGTGTTCAAGTGAACAGATGAGGATTTAACGACACTACAACAAATGGCGGTTAATTAGAGATTACAGAAATAATTCTGTGTGTGTGTGTTTGTGTGTGTGTGTGTGTGTGTGTGTGAACTTGTTTATATTACAATGTGGGGACCAAATGTCCTCACAATGTAATACAAATCTGAGATCACCTACATTGTGGGGACCAGCCAGTGGTCCTTGATGTAAATGGATTCATAAACATACTAAATTATTTTTTATAGTTTTTTTGAAAATGCAGAATGTTTCATGTGATGGGCAGGGGCAGGGTTGGGGGATAGAATGTACAGTTTGCACAGTGTAAAATCCATTATGCCTATGGAACGTCCCCACAATTCACAAAAACGTGTGTGTGTGTGTGTGTGTGTACTAAATTATAATTCAAGAGGTCAGAAGAACTCAGAAATGTCAGATCTGAAAATGTGTGTAAATAAATATAAACACAAACGGTCACGTACACACACTTTTCATTTCTATGATCAGATCGACTTCGTCTGTTTCCTGCCTCCATACACTCCCCTTCAGCATTCCAGAACTCCCTGACTCCCAGCAGTGCTCTGGGTTTTCCCACCCAGACGCCCACTTTTCTAATGCTTCTAGATCACACACTTGAAGTAATCAAACGCATTGTCTGGCAATCCATTCAAACACTTCTTTCCTATTACAAATATGTCTTAAGGGGGGGGAAAATCCTTTCAGTTTCATGGTATATATTATTTCAAGATTATATTCGATATTGTTTCATTTGGATATAGTTTTCAGGCATACATTTCGTGATAAAATTTATATTTTTGGAAATATATTTGGAAACAAAAGTCTTATATTGGAAATCAGACTTTTTCTTATTAAAAGCAACTAAGCAAAAAACTTATTGTGAGTATTGGACATGAGGCAGGCTAAATGATGCTTAGTGAAACTTAATTTACAAATCAACTACAAATGGAATTGATATAAAGACCATATTAAAGTAATGCATTTAAAAATAAGATTTTAAATGTTTTGGGGGTTGTCCAAATTAATCCTATGCTGCTGGTTTTATTTCGGCATGGGATGGGGGGGGTTGGTGGTATCAACCTCACAGCTCTCTGACATTTCTCCGCTGCATGCATATGTATGGCTGCACACGTTGACGAGTCTGACAGACATTCAAGGAGGTAAGGATTTATGCATGCACACTTGACATTCTACATCCGGTTGGATGTTTTTCACTATAATTTTCATACTGTGAATAAGCAAAAATCACACTGTATGACAACCGCCAATTTTCATAAAATGAAACCATACAGGCAAGAGTTTGAATTTATCATCATTAATGTACATTTTTCTCCATGCCAATCATCATTGCAAGTTACAACAGTTACTATCACTGTTATAAGATTCAGGAATCATTGATGTTGTAATAAGAAACTCATTGATAATAAGGTGGTCCAGAAAGGCATAAAACATGAACATTCCTGTAGCTACTTCTCCTCCCAGGAAAGGTGGAAACCCCCTAAGTAAAGTGTTTCTTTTTCCCCTCTCCTTCTCCACTACATCCCCCCTCTCCCTCCTTGCTTTTCCTTTTCCCACCCCCTCCCTCTTTCTTCATTCAATAAACAGGAAGTCTAAAGAGCTATGGTATTAAAATGAGGGGATAATAGGTAGGGGTTTAATGTGATAAGGGGTGCTGTGGGTTAATATGATAATGATTATGATAAATGACAATTATGTTTAATCTTACTGTATTCTTTTGGTATAGAAAAATCTCATACAAGATAAAAAGGGATGTTTATTTTATGAATTTCTTCCATGAATGGACACATTTGAGAAAGCTCAACATGAGAGCGGGGCAGAGATAGACAGTCATCACTTCTTTAAAAAAGTGGCATTGAAAAAAATACTCTTCTTACTTGGTATTTTTGTCTTGTTTGTAGTCTAAATATCTAAAAGTTATTAAATCAAGATTCATTTAGTAGTTAAGTAAAATATATATATATACAGTCTTGTTCAAAATAATAGCAGTACAATGTGACTAACCAGAATAATCAAGGTTTTTAGTATATTTTTTATTGCTACGTGGCAAACAAGTTACCAGTAGGTTCAGTAGATTGTCAGAAAACAAATGAGACCCAGCATTCATGATATGCACGCTCTTAAGGCTGTGCAATTGGGCAATTAGTTGAAAGGGGTGTGTTCAAAAAAATAGCAGTGTGGCATTCAATCACTGAGGTCATCAATTTTGTGAAGAAACAGGTGTGAATCAGGTGGCCCCTATTTAAGGATGAAGCCAACACTTGTTGAACATGCATTTGAAAGCTGAGGAAAATGGGTCGTTCAAGACATTGTTCAGAAGAACAGCGTACTTTGATTAAAAAGTTGATTAGAGAGGGGAAAACCTATAAAGAGGTGCAAAAAATGATAGGCTGTTCAGCTAAAATGATCTCCAATGCCTTAAAATGGAGAGCAAAACCAGAGAGACGTGGAAGAAAACGGAAGACAACCATCAAAATGGATAGAAGAATAACCAGAATGGCAAAGGCTCAGCCAATGATCACCTCCAGGATGATCAAAGACAGTCTGGAGTTACCTGTAAGTACTGTGACAGTTAGAAGACGTCTGTGTGAAGCTAATCTATTTTCAAGAATCCCCCGCAAAGTCCCTCTGTTAAAAAAAAGGCATGTGCAGAAGAGGTTACAATTTGCCAGAGAACACATCAACTGGCCTAAAGAGAAATGGAGGAACATTTTGTGGACTGATGAGAGTAAAATTGTTCTTTTTGGGTCCAGGGGCCACAGGCAGTTTGTGAGACGACCCCCAAACTCTGAATTCAAGCCACAGTACACAGTGAAGACAGTGAAGCATGGAGGTGCAAGCATCATGATATGGGCATGTTTCTCCTACTATGGTGTTGGGCCTATTTATCGCATACCAGGGATCATGGATCAGTTTGCATATGTTAAAATACTTGAAGAGGTCATGTTGCCCTATGCTGAAGAGGACATGCCCTTGAAATGGTTGTTTCAACAAGACAATGACCCAAAACACACTAGTAAACGGGCAAAGTCTTGGTTCCAAACCAACAAAATTAATGTTATGGAGTGGCCAGCCCAATCTCCAGACCTTAATCCAATTGAGAACTTGTGGGGTGATATCAAAAATGCTGTTTCTGAAGCAAAACCAAGAAATGTGAATGAATTGTGGAATGTTGTTAAAGAATCATGGAGTGGAATAACAGCTGAGAGGTGCCACAAGTTGGTTGACTCCATGCCACACAGATGTCAAGCAGTTTTAAAAAACTGTGGTCATACAACTTAATAGTTTAGTGATTCACACGATTGCAGAAAAAAAAAATGTTTGTACAAAATAGTTTTGAGTTTGTACAGTCAAAGGTAGACACTGCTATTTTTTTTAACACACCCCTTTCAACTAATTGCCCAATTGCACAGCCTTAAGAGCGTGCATATCATGAATGCTGGGTCTCATTTGTTTTCTGAGAATCTACTGAACCTACTGGTAACTTGTTTGCCACGTAGCAATAAAAAATATACGAAAAACCTTGATTATTCTGGTTAGTCACATTGTACTGCTATTATTTTGAACAAGACTGTATATATATATATATATATATATATATATATATATATATATATATATATATATATATATATATATATATATATATATATATTAGATAGATAGATAGATATAGATATATATAGATATAGATATATATATATATATATTTTTTTTTTTTTTGCTTAAAACAAGGATTCTCAAAAAAAGGATTCTCCAGCCTGTGGCAGCATGCTTAGGTTCCCACCAAAGCTATAACAATAACGTTTTAGAGCAAAAAATATCATTGGGACCACTTTCAGAAAGATTTTTTTCAGCTGTTGGACAATAAAAACACTGTCAGCTAATCAGAATCCATTCTAATGTAAAGGCTTGCTCATTTAAAATGCCAGGCGACTTTGAGGAGAACACAAAAAAAAAAATGACTTTGTGGTATTGTAAAATCTATTACATAAATTCATGTAAATTATACATTGTAAAATCAAGATTAAGTTTGAACTCTCTTATGTTAAATTTACACAATTTATTAATGTAATAAATTAACTGAGAAGAAAGAGTAAATTTGACCATATATTTACAAATACTATTTAATGTTTTATAGTTTGTTTGTTTTTTCCAAAAAGATCCCGCTTGTTCAGTGGTGGCAGAGACGGTCAGTTTGGGATGTCGCTTTTACATGGCTGGCTTATTCTCTGTAAGTTTTGACTTTTCTATTTTAGATTTGTGACAACAACTATGTGTTCATTTTAGTCGTTTTTATATCCACTGAAATTTTTGCAGAAATTAATTTATTAAAGCTAATCACCAAAGAATGTCAAAGAGTGTTTTGGTATTGGTTCATGTTTCATTTTTTTTTAGGTTTTCATGTTCACTGTCATGTCCTGTCATGCTCTTCCTGGTTTGTCATGTGCTCCTTGTCTTGTGTTCTGATGTGTCATTGGTGTATTGGTTGATCATTGTTCACAGGTGTGTCTTGTCTAGTCCTCAGTGTTTGTGTATTTAAGCCCTCATGTTTGCCATGTGTCTTTTTCTGTTATTGTGAATGAATGTGTACCCGTTTGTTGGTCAAGTTTTAAGGTTTAAGTTTATGTTTATGTTTATGTTTAGATTCATGCCAAGCCAATCCTTTTATTTTGGTTTTAAGTTTGTGAGTTAGGTTTAGTCAATTTTAGCAAGCATGTTCGTTCTGCACTGATAATGAATCTATTTTGTATTTGTTTCTCAGTAGAATGGTGTTCTTTCTTTCTTTATTATAAACTGTATGCAGGAGGACAGTCGCAGTGATGCCGCTGAACACATTGAGAAGATCCAGTCGATGTGTGAATGAGCATGAAGGAAAAGTGACCATTCGGTTTCAGCTGGACTATGCATATGCTCATCATTAATGTTAGTTATGCCACTGTTGGTTGCTGAGGTTTAGTTGAACCATACAAGGTTAATTCTACAGTTATTGTAAATTATACTAATGTACCTTAACTACTAATCAGTTGATGTGAAGATTACTGATTTAATGTTTCATTGTGAATGTTGGCATAATAAACTGTTCAACTTTATTGTATTTATTTGTGATTTGTGATTTGATGCAGACAAAATTGTTACATTTATTTGGTAATACTTTACATAATAATAGTGAGTAATATAAATTAATTAAACTAAGTAATTCAAAATGTGAAATGGACAGCAGACACTATAAAATCTAATAAATTACTTCATAACAGGAAATATTACAGATTTATAAAATTAACTTTATATTTTCACAACAGTGATGTTCCTTTTAAAATTACATTTACTTAATTATATTTAACTTAGCAGATTGTATTTATTAAAAGTAGTTAAGTAACATTTACTTAATGTCTTCGCAAATGTTACATTTATAGTTATGTACATTTTACTTGATACTGGCAAGTAAGTTGTACTTGATATCACAGTAGTAAAATTTACTAAGAAAAATTGAGTGCAAATTGTTACAATGATTTTATCAAGTAAATCCTATAAGTTGTTTTTATCAGTGAAGTTAATCACAGAGGTCCATAAAAATTCACCAGTTTGACTAATCAAACACCCTTTTCAAGAAAATGGATAAATAGAAAACAATTGTTCATACCCTCTGAACAAATAGTGAGAAGTATTAATAGAGTATTAACAGTAATCTTAAATTTTGCATGCCTACAGCCAACTTCCTTTCACCAAAAAAAAAAGTATTTTTTTTTATGTATACAATGCCTAAACAATGCATACAAACCCAGACAACATCACTTGTGTATAAAGAATCCAAATGCATGTGCCATGGATACATAAAATGGAATGGCCTCTGCAGGGATAATAATGAAATGATTTTAATTTAACATTGTTGATGAAAATGATACAAGAGTGCTAGCTGTTATTAATAATGCATCAGTGTTATTGAGCTGGGTGCGCTGAAGAGATGAATTAACACCAGGAACCTGAAGCGCGGATAATTTTCTTACACAAATGCATCGCTTCACTTCAGAAGGCCTTTATTAACTCCTCAGAGACATGTGGAGCACATTTACATTTACAAACAGATTCACTTTTAAAGACTTCGAAAACGATCCAATAGTCAGGACATTTTTAATAGAACTGTGATTGTATTCATCTGAAAGAAGAATGTCATATGATGACTTTAGGGTGAGTAAATCAAGGGATAATTACATTTTTGGGTGAACTAACCCTTTAAAAAAGGTTCAAACATTCACTGATGCTCCAGAAAGAAACACAATGCATTAATAGTTTGGTGTTTTTTAAATTCAGAAATTTACCACATTTCTGAATTTGAAAATCAAGGGAAATTGTAATTAATTTGTCTTCTGGGAAAAATGTAATCTTCTATTGTTTCCAAAGGGCAGTAATAAATAAAAAATAACATGTCTTTTATGATCTCTCTTATTTTGTTAAAATTATTCACATTTTCACAGATTCTGCAAGTGGTACTTTTTCTTGCAACTGTATATAACATATAATTAAAACCGTACAAAATACAACCGTAGATATGTTGCTTACAGATCGTTCACTCGATCCTTCTAGCAAACGTCACCTTTTCCAACATATAAGTTAAAATGACAGTCATTTGACTGTCTCAAGGCTATTCATTTTGTAAAAATATAAGTTATATATTAATATTTTTGAGAACTGAAGTAGGCCTATGATGTTTTTGCTAGGGCCGGGACTTTAACGCGTTAATTAAGATTAATTAACTACGGGACTTTAACGCGTTAATTAATTACGCAAAAAAAAAAAAAAATTAATCGCACTTATTTTTGCCCCGCGGAACGTTTTTCAATGAATGAGTTTTGACGGACTGATTATACTGGAACACCAACTAGCGCTCATGAGTCACGACAACAACCATGAAAACAACAAACCATAGTGAACATGAACGAAGAAGCTGATGAGACCGCTTTGCTTGGCCCCGTGGATGGGAAATTTAGTTTTAAAAAACGAAATGATGGAAGCGTCGACAAGAGCATGGTTGTGTGCAAGCTATACAACAGGGGTATCCAAAGTCGGTCCTGGAGGGCCACTGACGTCCTGCAGAGTTTAGCTCCAGCTTGCCTCAATACACTGCTAAAGTTTCTAGTATGCCTAATAAGACCTTAATGAGCTGGTACAGGTGTGTTTAATTGGGGTTAGAGCTAAACTCAGCATAACAGTGGCCCTCCAGGAGCAGGATTGGACACCCCTGCTATACAACAAGGAATTAGCGTATCACCGCAGCACATCGAGCCTCAAATATCACAAATACGCTTTCGCTACACTTAATGGCAAACATTGCACTGGTCTGCTGGACTGAAATAAATAAACAATATTTTGTTGATTAAGCTTATGTATTCAGTCATTATTCAATGGTATACTAAAAATACATGTGAAAAATTACTTCTCATTGTTCTCAGGTAAAATATTTATATGCGATTAAAATGCGATTAATTTCGATTAATTAATTACAAAGCCTCTAATTAATTAGATTAATTTTTTTAATCGAGTCCCGGCCCTAGTTTTTGCATGTTTGTATTAAGAGTACATCAGTCACTGCGTTGCCTACATTGTGACTACATATAATTAGATATTAACTAACATACATATAGCCTACATATAATTAGATTATTTATGTAGGTCAATCGGATATTTATGCAACATTAATGCATCCTATACAAGATAAATAAGATATACACAAAATAAACACAAACAACTTGCAACCTACAATTGCACAAAGCAAAAGGCTACGAATGCACAAACAAACTTATATGAAGGTATAATTCTGTAATATCCGTTTATCCCATAACAATGCTCTAAAACATGGACAAAGAACTCACAACATTCATTTCCACTATAGTTTTCATTCTAATATGACAGCACATGTTGCACTTAAAGGGTTAGTTCACCCAAAAATGACATTTCTGTCATTAATTCCTCATGTCGTTTCAAACGCGTAAGACCTTTGTTTATCTTCGGAACACAAATTAAGATACTTCTGATGAAATTCAAAAGCTTTCTGTTAAAGCCATGCATTTATGCCTGAGCCCGACTTTTTTACGCCCCTAGGGCTGGGCTTCGAGACAATTTCCACGTCATACCTAAAACGCGGGTCGGGCTTCGGGCCTTTTAGGCTTCTCCTTCATTTTATATTTATTTTATTAAAGGTACCCTAGAATGATTTGAAACAACATGTTAAATTGTTCTCTGATATCTACATAGAGGGTATGTGGCTTATTTACGGATGATCTAAAAACACTAATAAACAAGTAAGCTGCATTTCAGCAATCTCCATTTGAGATGTTCTGCTTAAAGTGTCATTTAGTCAGTCTGTGTTGCATGTTTAAATAACGTTAGTCACAATGTAGGCAACGCAGTGACTGATGTACTCTTAATACAAACATGCAAAAACATCATAGGCCTACTTCAGTTCTCAAAAATATTAATATATAACTTATATTTTTACAAAATGAATAGCCTTGAGACAGTCAAATGACTGTCATTTTAACTTATATGTTGGAAAAGGTGACGTTTGCTAGAAGGATCGAGTGAACGATCTGTAAGCAACATATCTACGGTTGTATTTTGTAATACAAATAATATTAACCTTTGTCATTAGACACTATTTAGTTTTGTATGGTACTTGGAGTTTCCTATTGTTACTGTACTAGCATCTTGCATTATCTAGACAATGCGGTCTCTCTAAGAAACTTTCAATTTAATCAGAAATTGTTTAAACAGTCAATAAGTGGATAAACCACTACTTAATGTTTGCAAGAATACAGTTTCCCTTTTCTTCAGTTTAAGACGCTGAGCGAAGCTTGCTTGAAATGGGCCGAACAAACAAATGCTTTGTTGTGGTATCCGATTATAATAAACCTCAACCATGACTGTTGACATATGAAAAGTTCTCTCCTGCACAGCCTGGATCATAATGTGTGTCCGAGCTGCCGTTTTTGCTATCCTCAAGTGTCGTTTGATGATTCGGCTCCGTCAGTTCCGCCTGACAATGAACATGTTTGGACAGAGGCAAATGTTGTGGGCGTACATATAAAGATCCCCAAAGCTTGCGTCACGGTTGGGATGTATGTTGAGAAGCACTTTTTTTCGTGGTATATTTGATTTATGAGATTTAAATAAGAAGTAGGACGCAATGGTGTTTGAGACTCACAGTATGTGATGTCCATGTACTGAACTCTTATTATTTCACTATGGCAAGGTTAATTCAATTTTTCATTCTAGGGCACATTTAATTAAATGGAACAATGAGATGTGCTGCTGGTGGAAACAACACGAGACAATAATGGCTTACGCGACTGTCGAGACGGCTCGCACAGGGTTATAGAGTCCACGCCAGCAGCAGCACGCGTTTCTTCAGCGTTTCTTCAGAGTTATGGCTTGTGGTGTTTCATAATTTTTTATCTATGGATTTTATTAAAGGGAAGACAAGTCAAGAGTTGATTTGAGAGGCTAAATTGATTAAACACCCGGCTAACTCACTGTAGGCCGTGGCCGCTTGGTCGTCACTTAAATTTTTTTAAACTTTAATTTAAACAACAAAAAATTGCTCTAAACATTTTTCGAAATTAAGTTAATAAAGAAACTAAACTAAATATAATTACTTTGACATTAAAAACAAAACAAATATGTATATAATATTTTAATGGCTGCAACAATGTAAAAAAAAAAACATGGCTCTAGTCGGACTTGGGCCGAGAAATTTGATAAGCTGCCGGAGACTAGGGCCTCAGCGTCTCGGGCCAGGGCCGGACTAAGGCCTAGATTTGAGGCCTGTGCTGGGCTCTACTTTCTGTTCCCACATAGACAGCAACACAACACCCAGAAAGGTAGTAAATACATTAATAGTCCATGTGACACTAGAGGTTCAATCTTAAATGTTATGAAGCGACGAGAACACTTTTTGTGCAGAAAAAAGGAGACTTTATTCAACAATGTCTTCTCTTCCTTGTCACTCTTGTAAGTTATTCACGTTGTTGGAATATTCACACACTGCAGTGCTTCCAGGTTTTACGGAAAAACATCGACTCACTAATGGCTGAGCACCACATGCATGTGTTGTGGTGCTTAGGTGAATCGTGTAGGAGAGTAACACTGAAGAGAAGAGATTGTTGAATAATTTTTGCACACAAAAAATATTTGGGTCTCTAACATTTTAAAACAAATGGGCTTTTTCTGAATGAACCACAGAAGACCTAAATTTCTATGTCGGCCAATAAACAAAATTTTAACAACAAATGACAATGTTATTCTATATGAATCTGCATGCAATGGATTTGACACATTTAGACTGGGTCTTATTATACATTTCTGCAGCATCCTCATCAGTGTAAATAAGAAACTAGGATATCCCAAAAGATCGTTCTCTGCTCGCAGCTCAGCATAAGCTGTCAAACCATGTGAATTGCTTGATGTTTTATAAAACAAGGATGTTGTGATAAACTTTCCTCCCTGTAAAAAGTATACCAAGTAATTTCAGATAAATATTTTAAAAACACCAAACGCTCAACATCTTGCGCAACATGGTTTAGAGTCTGAGACATTGACTGTGCTACATCCATAACAGCAATATACAACCCGAAGACATGTCCGCCACAGCTCTGAGCTAAATAAAGCATGTGAGAGTAATGATAGAGCAAGTATTCTGTGTGTATCAGCATTCCTCTCACAGCTGTTTCAAGAACATGCTTTGAGGTTTTACAGCATTCATAAGCGTCCCTGTGTGTTGATATGAGACTTGTATACCACAGGGCTCTATAATCTGTCCCTTAACATGTCCCTTGCCCATCTTGGCATGGCTAGTTCTACATAAAACTATTTGGAGCACCAAAAACATGGTTATACAGGTTTGGAATGCAAGACAATCTCTTGTGGAAAATTCATAAAAATCAGGGTTCTTTTTATGCAAAATTGTATTCTGATTCATAAATATGGAAGTAAAACTGTGCCACTGGATTTTGAATTCTAATTTTTAGCACTGAATTTTTTTACATCGAATTTTTAACACTGAATTTTATTTTGCATCTAAATCAGACTTTGAATTTTAAAAGCCATCGAATTTCTAGCACTGTTTTTTTTGCCTATGACATTTTTTCAATGTTTAAAAAAAATTCAGTGTAAAAAGAAATTCAAAGTCTCAAAAGATTCAGTGTAAAAAAATTCAACGTCTCAAAAGATTCAGTGTAAAAAAAAAAAATAATGTCTCAAAAGATTCAGTGTAAAATAATTCAATGTCTCAAAAAATTCAGTGTAAAAATATTCAGAGTCAACATCCGGGTAACCAAGGAGAAGCAATCGATCCCTGTATCAAATCATCCAACATCCAGCCAATCATTTACGCTCCATTGGTCATGTGACGCTGAAACAGGAAGGCGGGGAACAGGGCCGTTTCTAGCCTTTCTGGCACCCTAGGCGAGATTCATATGTTGCACCCCCCCCCCCCCCTTTTTTTTTAAACTTCAACTTATTAAGTAAATATGACTTCCTTATTTCATGGGCATATTGTACATGCATTAATCGAATAATGTAGCTAGGTTTATTATCTCTGAGATCACAGATGTTGGGGGATCTACATATGTGTATTTTAAGATGTTCTGAAGGCCAAAAAATTAGATAACAATAGCTTGAAAACCATGTCACTCGGCGCCGCTGCGGATTGAAGAACACAGTGACACAAAGACTAAAAGACGGGACGAAGCAGTAGCCGAAGCCTTGCGCCAGTTTCATGTTTTAAAGGTTAATCACATATTTTTTTAGGGGGGGCTGATGCATAAGTTCATAAAAAAGGGCCTAGTGACGCCCATGGTTATGACAGTATTAGCCTACTTGATCAATTTACACTAAACAGCTATCTCTGATGTAAAAAAAAAATTATTCAAATTAACTGCTATAATGTTCTGCACCTGAAATGAGCATGGCGTGTGGTCCGTCCAGTACTAATATTCAGTGTAATGTTTTGCTCAACGTTATGATAGAGGGACCAGCTTAGTAGAGAACAAGTAACCAATAAGTAGGCTATACCTGTATATTTCGCTTTCTTTTTACGATACTGAGCCCCTGATGGCTTTGACCTTTTCATGATGATGAAACTAAAGCACGCTGTAACGAGTAGAAATATAGTGTGGCCCCTTTAAGAGTTGCGCGCGCTCCCTGCAAACGAAGTCTGCATTTTGTGTATGTGCGCACTGAGTCTTGAGCTCCCATGTGTGGGGATTATTTTCTGTTTTCTGTTGCTAACAGTTATTTTGTTTTATTAAGTAATGCTGTGGACGGAAAGGGAGTTTGTGATGAGAGTTCAGCGGGGAATAAAGTGCGATCTGTTTGATGTTAATCGCCTCCGTGTTTGCATCCACTCCAGTTACATTAAGTGAGCTATCCGCATTTTTCACTCGGACACAAGCGTTACAACCATAGATATCCATAATAAAGGCTAGATGTCTTACGGCGGAGTCACCATCGGCATCACCGGCGGCCATCTTGTCACAGGCAAGCTTTCTGTCGGGCTCTGTGGAACCTGATGTAAGATGAGTGATCTGTACGAACATAAATACTCTTATCTCGCTGAAATCTTGACGGATTTACAAATGGTTTGGTTTCTTACAAAGGTTATTAACATGGCTACAAATCTGGATGCTTTAACACGTTGAAATTGCAGCTTTTCGTTTCAATAAACGACTTAATCGTGCAGCTTGTGTATCACGGCTAACTTACGCGCACATTATCAAGGCTGAGACCACAATCGAGCTGTTCATTTATATAGGTTTTATGGACACCAATAACGATTTTATGACAACCAATCTTTTGTCTAGTTAAAATAAACTTAGTTTGCATTTTTTTTTAAATTATTTTATTATAATAGTGATATTCTTATTATAAAAGTGTACACACACACACACACATACACATATATATATATATATATATATATATATATATATATATATATATATATATATATATATATATATACATACATACATACATACATACATACATACATACATACATACATACATACATACATACATACATACATACATACATACATACATACATACATACATACATACATACATACATACATACATACATACATACATACATACATACATACATACATACATATATATATATATATATATATATATATATATATATATATATATATATACATATATATATATAGCTATAGCTGGCTCTGGAAAAAAAATCTGAGCTGTATATGTGTATAAATATATATAATTTCTCATGTTGCCATTCGGTACACAGTTTTAGTAGCCTATAAATTGATTTAACATAAATACCTTGTGTGTGTGTATATTCATTGCACCTATCTGTTATGTTCAATGTTACTTTCATATTGAAGTCCATGGTTATAATTATTCATAAGTATGTAGTGTCATAACTACATCTCTGACGTTTATAACAAACGAAACCGTTTGAAAATCGGTTGAAAATTTAGCAAGTTATGGTTATTTAAAAGTACATGCACCATTAAAACACACTGTTACGAGTGAGCGAGCTGCCTGTGACAAGATGGCCTCCAGTTGCGGACGGCGACCTCCATTGGCCAACAGCGCGCACGAGACATCTAGCCTTTATTATGGATATCTATGGTTACAACGCCACGGATGACGACGTTCCCTGCAGCCCTCTACATGATCTCATTTCATTACAGCAGCTCCACTATCACCATGGCGACTTCACTCCAATAATCGCAACTAATCATAATGCCTTGAAATAGCAAAAGTACGAAATATTAATAATAAAATATATATGAAATAACTAAAAAATCTTGTTGGGGCGGGGGCTCATTGACGCCCCCCAGCTGTTGGCGCCCTAGGCGACCGCCTAGTTTGCCTATGCCTAGAAACGGCACTGGCGGGGAAGTTCACTTCAGGTGAGCTCCAGAGCTCAGCAGCATGGCTCAGAACACACACGATGGCGCTTCAGTGAGTTTACTCATGACCAATGGAGCGTAAATGATTGGCTGGATGTTGGATGATTTGATACAGGGATCGATTGCTTCTCCTTGGTTACCCGGATGTTGACTCTGAATATTTTTACACTGAATTTTTTGAGACATTGAATTATTTTACACTGAATCTTTTGAGACGTTGAATTTTTTTACACTGAATCTTTTGAGACGTTGAATTTTTTTACACTGAATTTTTTGAGACGTTGAATTTCTTTTTACACTGAATTTTTTTAAAACATTGAAAAAATGTCATAGGCAAAAAAAAACAGAGCTAGAAATTCGATGGCTTTTAAAATTCAAAGTCTGATTTAGATGCAAAATAAAATTCAGTGTTAAAAATTCGATGTAACAAAATTCAGTGCTAAAAATTAGAATTCAAAATCCAGTGGCACAGTTTTACTTCCATACATAAACACAAATTGTGATATCAGAATGATGATAAACACCCCTGGGTTTAATGAATGTAATAGCAATCATATCGCAATTCTGCCCATACAACGCATCAGTGAACTCCCAATGTATAGATGTCAATGCAGCAGCATGGTTTTTATCTTTAAAGAAAACTGTACTTTTTGTTTTTTACAGCTTAGCCAGTAGTTGATTTGACACGCATGCATGCTACACAATCTCTCGTTGTCATCTTTCTTTCTTCATTACTGATGTACTAAAAAGGTTTTAAAAAATACCACTTGAGTGCTTAAGTAATTATGCTGACAGCCACTTTAACCTCCTGCCATCTATCTTTTGTTAGACCTGCAAAGAAATTATGTTTACATCCTCAATGTCTCCAAAGTGCATCACTTTAGTCATTATAAAAAAAATCTCCAAGTTAAAGTTTTCTAGTGACTGGTCACATCTAGATTTTTTAGTTGGCCAAATTGCATTTCTGTAATTTAAATTGTATTAAATTTGTCTAACTGAAAAATTTACATGTGAACCAGTTACTAGAGAATTTTAAATTAGATGGGCCTAATTTTATTTTACAGTGAAAAGAGAATTGTACCCATTTTGAATTTTAAATAGAGAAATTAATACTTTTATTCAGCAAGGCTGCATAAACGCAAAGATCAAAAATTTAGAATAAATGTTTGTTTAAACTTTTTATTCAAAGAAAAAAAAATGGTTCCCACAAAAAAACAAAAAATTAAGCACATATTTTTTTCTTCTATGTAATATAAATGCAGAAGTTATTGGGTTATTAATAAAGCTGAGGTTCCAATCTTTCAAATGATACCATATATGTCTAGTTTTGTGGTGCGCGAGTTTTTAAAAAGATTATGATGATGCAATTTTGGACCCACCGGTAGATCCAAGAGGGGGTGCAGAGCTGAAGTGGTTAAATATGAGGGAGAGGAAGCAATGGTGTTTAAGACTCATGGTATGCATGCAAAGGTTAATTACATTTTTTTAATATGGCACCTTTTAAACATCTTAGTGACCACAAACTTTTGGGCAGTGGTGTGCATTCAGTGATAAACATTATATACCATTGCTGCTGAAATCTCTGCTACTACTGCTTAGAAACTAAAGAGAAGATCAAGACACAAGAATCTCACTGATTTCTCACAATTATCTGTCATGTATTGTCTGCCTTATTAGGCAGCAATTCGACGTAAAGCTTGCCAAAATGAGAACAAGAAAACTGGGGAATGCAAGTGATTGCAACAGAATAAATCAGAATGTTTTACACAGTGAGTGATGTGTATTTGTCCCTTTAGGACATGCAGTAGAAAGAACATGGTTATGTTATCAGGCACCTTACAGATAACGTACATCAAACAGACTGTTCTGCTTCTGAAAGATGTTCTTCTGCATTTTGTTAAATTAAAGCGAGTAGATATATGCGATAGAAGAAAAATGAGACACGCCTTTGATGTAATTAGACTGACTAGATTGCACTTCATTCACAAAACTCAACACTGTTTGCCCTGGTACAATTCAAGTCAAAATTAAATCCAAATTATGGATTAATCTTTTGTTTTTTTATGGAATGTATTTATTATAAATTATTTATCTGTGCACATCATTCTTTTTTTAACTCATAATCTGCAACCCTCAAAATAACTCACACTCGCAACATCTCTTCTCTGATGACGTGTTTTTCGGCACAAAAGCAGAACAACCTGTCGCCCATATGAGATCACAATAATAACAAACTGTCCAATCAATTCCCGAAAGACAAAAATCAAGTCCCGTCCTGTTTTTTTCCAGAAGCTGTTTCACTCAAATATGTTTCTCAGATATACATCACAATAGGGAAGAAAAGACAAACATCGCAATGTCATCTCACATTGACTTTAAGGTCACATTAAAGGGGTACTTCAGGGCTGGGAAGAAGAATCTATATTTAAACTGGTTCATCAATGTAGTAGAAATGTGAAATTATTTTTGAATTTGGTGCCTTCTAGACTGAGAAAAGACAGAAAATGTATTTTTGTCTCATGGGGATGAAAGACTACAATTCCCAGAATGCTTCGCTGCCCTGTGAGGCCATTCCCAAAGCCACCGCTACTGGATTACTGTGACTGAGTTAGAGAAGACACTACAATTAAAAACTGAACGTGTCTGTTCAATATAATGAGTGAGTCACCGCGCGAGTATCACAACACTGAGCACTAACTGCAGGAGTCAGATAAATGAGCTGATGAGCTCTCGTGATGAGAGCTGAGGTAATCGCGACTATACTCGCGGCGTACATTCACAACGCGAGATCAGTCTGGCGCGTTTCTGTTTATGTCTTTGCAAGCTAAACTTTCATAGAAATTAATTTGAGAAGTTAAAAGACTAAAATTGCTCACCATAGCTCCGTTTAAATGAGTGCCTGTAGCATTCCTCATATGATGCAAATATCGTCAAATTTGCGTCATAGGACGAATTTTTCCAGAAATAAAATGCATAAATCTCTTGTCTCAGGGGGATATGAGGGGGAAAGCACATTTATTTGAATATACTCCAGGGTTTCTACTAATATAAAGCCATATGCTAATCGATGAAGTAACCCTTTAACAGCTCTCACAGAAAGCAGGTGGACAATGTACTCTAATTTAAAAGACATCTGTGTACATTTTCTACTGAACAGACAGCATCAAATGCTGAAGAAATATAACCCTCCATGTAGTGTTCAAACTATACCGTGGCGTTTGGGGTAGCCCACTTTTTTTTTGGGGGGGGGGGGGGGTTCATGCATGAATCAATTTCATCAAGAATATTTTTGCATTTTTACACATAATAATCCACAATGATCATTACACAAAACTGAATTTGCACTTCAAAATAACACGCTGTGAATATTTTTTGAGACCCCCCCAAATTTTCGCAAATCACGTTTTCAGGGGAGCCCATGTCTTATTTAGGGGAGCTGAGCTCCCCCTAGCTCCCCCGTAGTTCGCACCCATGTATCCTGACTAGACTTTCAACATTTTAAAGAGATGATTTACTTGCCAGCACCGCAGTGGATAAACACTGCAAATTGCTCAGCATGGATTTTGTGGGCGTGTTTGTGCTGCTACCTGATTTGCATAATTCCTTTAGTTCAGGCACTAAATGCTATCAGTGGCTGCAATTCACTCACTGTCAAAGAACCTTGCCAAAAGTAATCATCATTCAATTTCTTTCCTTACTTTCTTACTTTGCTAACTATCTCACTCTACCATAGTATAGTATAAGCATACTCTACATGAGCTATAGATTTAGTCCAACATAATATAGACAGCTATTTTAAAACCTCATTTTACAAGCGATGGAAATATGGATTAGTGCAAAATAACTTCAATAACTATCAATTGAAATGTGAACAGCATGATTAATAAGATACCCACCCACTCACTCTGTCTCAGCCCCAAACCGCACACAGAGCGGCACTGAGCGGGTGAGAGTGATTTGTAGTAAGCCTGGGTAATCCCTGCAGCATTAACAAAACAAACCAGAATTAGACGGAGAGGCATTTAAAGCACTGAAAACCCTGAAGCAGAAAAGAAAAACACAACTAAATGCTCCCATGAGCGTTGAAAGAGTAGAAAGGAAAGTGCTTCATCTCATTTTGAATGCACTTGAAATGCCTGTTGGTATCACGTGTGGTATCTGTGTGTGTGTGTGTGTGTGTGTGTGTGTGTGTGTGTGTGTGTGTGTGTGTGTGTGTGTGTGTGTGTGAGATGGGGGAGTGACCTTCGGTAAATTGAATGTAGTGTGAACCTGCTGTGTGCAGGGAGTGAGACTAACCTCATGCTCTGCATGAGCAGATGGTTTAAGATGACCAAAATACTGTGTGTGTGTGTGTGTGTGTGTGTGTGCGTTACATTAAGAGAGCCATAAAGGCAACCCGATATACTTTAAAAGATTGAACTGATGTGACATTATTTTGAACAAAATCAGGCCAAAATTTAGTTTGGAGTTTGTTTAGTGAGTTTGAAACAGCTTGCCCTGAAAGTTTGCTCCGACTGGTAAACACCTTTGTACTACTATTGGTCTGTGGTGATTACGTAATAGCTAGATGTGCTCGGAGCCGCTGCCTTCTTTCAATTCAAAATATTTTCTGGTTAATTCCACCTGTCCATCATCTGTGAGTGAAAACCATGGACTGTAAAAAAATATGGACGTAGTGTCCGTGACGTCACCCATAGGATTCCGATATGCCGCTCTGAAGCGTAAAGTAGAGACGAGCTGGGCGTTGCCATCTTGCAAGTGAGTCATCGCGTCACTCCCGGATAACAGAAAATGGGCCAAGAGGCGGGATGTGGGCGGAGCTTAGGTGACTCAATGACTATAGATGGCGGATAAATGGCTATCCACCTGTCACTCAAAGTAACCAACCGTGACGCAAGCGTTGGGGATCATTAATATGCACACCCCCAACATTTGCATCTTTCGAAACATGTTCATTGTCAGACTAAAGCCAGAACGCACGAATGTCACAACAGGAAACACGCACGCGCACCCTCGGATCAGTCGGACGTAGTGGTGTACAAGAGGTAAAAACGATATAAATACTGTTCGTTTTCTCACACAAACCGCTCGTTTCGTGTCTTAGGCCATCAGTGTGTACTTACGATGGGGGATTGTTTAATTTGGACTTCTCTGTGTATGCTCTTTGAGGTGGTGACCATAGACCTGCATTATGGCACAGACAAGAACAGTTTGACCTAAAATTATCAAAATTGAAATTACTGGGGAAACAAATACTCCTACATCTCGGATGCCCATGAGGTAAAACCATAGACAGTAAAAGAAATGGACAGAGCTATCCCATTGACTTCAACGGCGGAAAAATAAGGCCAATCAGAGGCACTCACTTCCTGATGGCTGAGCGAACTGCGCAGGCTCAGACTGAGCTTGACGACGTAGATGTGACGTACGCAACCTGTCTGACAGCTGTAGGTCTTCTAGTAGTTGTGGAAAGTGAAATCTAAATCACGTTGTTTAAATATTTTGTCCCGTTGCTTTTGGCTCATTATCGGCTTCTCCCCTCTAAATGAGCTATTAACCTTATCATCTGAATTAACTAATTAACTCTAAACACCTGCAAAAGATTCCTGAGGCTTTTAAAAACTCCCAGCCTGGTTCATTACTCAAAACCGCAATCATGGGTAAGACCGCCGACCCGACTGCTGTCCAGAAGGCCATCATTGACACCCTCAAGCAAGAGGGTAGGACACAGAAAGAAATTTCTGAACGAATAGGCTGTTCCCAGAGTGCTGTATAAAGACACCTCAGTGGGAAGTCTGTGGGAAGGAAAAAGTGTGGCAAAAAACGCTGCACAACGAAAAGAGGTGACTGGACCCAGAGGAAGATTGTGGAGAAGGACCGATTCCAGACCTTGGGGGACATGTGGAAGCAGTGGACTGAGTCTGGAGTAGAAACATCCAGAGCCACCGTGCACAGGCGTGTGCAGGAAATGGGCTACAGGTGCTGCATTCCCCAGGTCAAGCCACTTTTGGGCTACAGAGAAGCAGCACTGGACTGTTGCTCAGTGGTCCAAAGTACTTTTTTCGGATGAAAGCAAATTTTGCATGTCATTCGGAAATCAAGGTGCCAGAGTCTGGAGGAAGACTGGGGAGAAGGAAATGCCAAAATGCCTGAAGTCCAGTGTCAAGTACCCACAGTCAGTGATGGTCTGGGGTGCCATGTCAGCTGCTGGTGTTGGTCCACTGTGTTTTATCAAGGGCAGGGTCAATGCAGCTAGCTAACAGGAGATTTGAGCACTTCATGCTTCCATCTGCTGAAAAGCTTTATGGAGGTGAAGATTTCAGCACGACCTGGCACCTGCTCACAGTGCCAAAACCACTGGTAAATGGTTTACTGACCATGGTATTACTGTGCTCAACTGGCCTGCCAACTCTCCTGACCTGAACCCCATAGAGAATCAGTGGGATATTGTGAAGAGAAAGTTGAGAGACGCAAGACCCAACACTCTGGATGAGCTTAAGGCTTTTGGGTTTTCATGAGCTATATGCCAAAATCATCAGTATTAAAACAATAAAAGACCTGAAATATTTCAGTTGGTGTGCAATGAATCTAAAATATATGAAAGTTTAATTTTTATCATTACATTATGGAAAATAATGAACTTTTATCACATATGCTAATTGTTTTAGAAGGACCTGTAAGTCATTAAATTCAAGTTCACGTCAATGCACGCCCTCCGCTGTGGCTGTCAGTCACAAACTAGATTTCAAACTGTGTCGCGTTCGGTAATGACAGTCAACACGATGAAACGCTTTCCAAGAATATTTATTGTTTCTGTTATTATGCTTGATCTGTAGATAACGCTCTTTGGTTTCTCATAAAATAACTAATAATCTTAAGAACTAATAATCTTGCTGCCATTTATTGCTGTAAATCGTGTTATATTTCTACCGGGTGTCTGTTAGATCACAACATTGGACTAGTTATTTTATTGTTCCTCACACAAAGTAACTGAAATGTTTAACTGTTAAAATAAATGGCTTATAAGAATACTGCATACACTATGCGTCTATGTATTGTTTTGAACTTCTGAATGCTTCACGCTCCGTTTTCCCTATGCTCAAGCAGCTGTAGTGACAACAACAATGTCTTGTACGCAGCTACACTGCCTGAACGAGAGACAGTTCAAGGCAGGGTTTGTTAAAAAGTTCAAGCTCAAGGATGGATCAGTAACAACTTTTCGTGATCCAGCTCAGTCTCCAGAACGATACTGGTCACAGCAGTAATGAAAGGGAAAGCAACCCGCAATAGAGATGATAATCAAAAACAAAACAGTTTTTGTTAGTTCTTGGGACAGTATCTGATGCACAAGCTGTAAAGGCACAGCACTATTATTGAAAGTGAGGTGGGGAGCAGCAGCTCATTTGCATTTAAAGATGCATGCATGAAAACAGTTTTTTTTTTTGCTTCCACTCAAAAACGGCATTTACAACATAGTATAATAAATTATCTGTGGGGTATTTTGAGCTGAAACTTCACAGACACATTCTGGGGACACCAGAGACTTATAATACATATTGTATAAAAAAAAAAAAGAGGGCACAATAGGACCCATTTAACTACAGTGGCTATTTCAAGAGGTATGCTGGTACATTTCTCAATGTGCTTGAGTACATTTCTGATAATTCTATGAGATCTTTGTATCTCTGATAAAAGTTAAAGGTCACAGACATTTCCAGCGGCTCATCTGGAAAACACTACGACTTTTGAGAAACGGACCATGGAGGCTCTGTGCGTTTCTGAAAAGTCTCTGTGTTTCAAAAGACTCTGCATTTTGAAGATTGTCTGTGCATTTCTAAAGAGCCCCTGTTTTATTCAGAAGAATTTCTGAGGAGTCTCCACCCTTTCCACAGAGTGTCACTAAGTTCCTGAAGAATACAAGTGCATTTGTGGACAAGCGGCTGTAGATTTCTGGATAGTCATGTTACATGTACAGTACACAACAGATTATTTGTGAATTTACACATCTGTTTGAACAGAAACAGATCACATCCACACATGCGGTTCAAGACAGTCCACACAAAACTTTTCAAATTCTGACAAATTCCTTCATTATGTACTCACTGTAGGGCTGGACGATATGGCCAAAATTTATATCACGATATATTTCTTAATTTTGGTCGATACGATATAATTTCGATATCGTTATGAACTATATAAAAGCTTTAGAAAAACTACCAAGAACTGCCACAAAGGATTTCTGTACCTACAAACTTACAAATTAATTTGCCAAGTCTATGAAACCTCCTCCTATAAAACTATATAATATTTTAGAAAAAAAACGGTACAAATAAATTAATGTTCACCTTTTATTTGTATTTAGCCTTTATACGAACAAGAAATGTGAAATCACCATCAAATAAACAAGACTCTCACTTCGCAGACGCAGTTTATTGAGCATTTTCTTTTAAGTTTTAAATTTCAGTGAAGAACGATTCATAGCGCTATATTCTCCTTTTATGCAAAACTATACCTTTATCTACTGATGCACAAAAAAAATAAAAATAAGACTCAATTCAGTGGCATATTTGTGCTCTGTTTGAGATGAGTGCACGCTGCTTTTTGCAAGGCTTTAAACACGAGCAAATGATACATTTTCGTGAAGCCATGTCTGACCGTCTTTCACAAGCTTTGATAAGGTAATTTAAACGAGAATGAACGCATTGGTGTTAATACATGACATTGTGTGCAAATGTGGAAAGTATTAAAACAAATGTGCCACTTGCCTCTTACATAAATAGTCTACATGGATTATTTGTAACGCTTGGCATCGTATTGTTAGACATTAGATTGATGCATCTATGTCGATGTATTGTTACACCCCTAGTCGGCACCTCTCCGGCACAAGTTTAATATCAGCCCCATTCGCACGGGATTCGTATTATCTGGGGACCTCTGGTGATTTGTAATAATTGCAGAGAATGTCTGTGATCTTAATCCCGTGCGAATCGGCCATGTCTGTAATTTGTAAAGTAAAAATTCCCCCGCAAATTAGCCTACCTACCATATTTCGCCGAACACCGAGGTCCTGTGATAACATTAGTCCCGTGCGAATCGACATCTCTGTGATTTGGCCAGGATTAGGCGGATTGTATATACTTTTTGCAAGCTTTTTTTCTCCCTGTGAGCATTTCTATCTTTATCTTTCACGAAGAATAAAGTCTGCATTCATAATGCGCACCGTTAATTCCCGTGCAGCCGCGCCCACACGGATTATACTTTCACTTTAGAATGAGTATCAATTTGAGAGTAATCTGATTGAATGGTGTGTTTAATATTAACATCAATACTGTTCTGAATGAAAAACATAACAGAACAGTATAGTACAATGACAATCTTGTTTAAATAGGCGCTTTTACATTTAGTTTTGAAACTGAATCTTCCGCCGTAGGCTATATTGTCAGCTTCCTACTCGTGATAAATGAAATCTGATTCCTGCCGCTGGTCTGAGCTCAGTTCATGGCGTCTGTTTGTTAACTGAACGAAATTATATTTATTTATTAGGCTACTGTAAAATAATCAAAACGATATCGATGCCTGTTTATGATTTCATACAGCTATCTATAACGAACATCATATCCGGGAGAAGTCAGTAAATTCGAGTAAAATCACAGGCTTTGCTTATCCCGTGCGAATGCGCCACGCAAAACTCAGATGTGGAGGAGTCATTTCTAAATCACAGAGGTCCCTAGATAATACTAATCCCGTGCGAATAGTGCTTTAGATAGACGAACCACTTCCACGCCACTAAAGAAAGTTAGTCTTTCTTCTCTTATCAACTATTTATTTCTCCTTACTTGTGGAAGCTTGTTCAGTCACATTTGTGTTGCGGTCAGGGAAACTCTCTTTGTAGCTAAAACTTGCCGCGTTGGATCTATCACTACTGCTGAGCACTGGCTGCGTGTCCGTGGTGTAGGCCTACGTCATCACGCAAGAAGCCAATCGTGTTCTGCTCTTTCTGATGGCATATGCGCCCTGAACGTCAGTCATATCGAAATATCGGAAATGTGTTTAAAAATCATATCACCGTTATTGAAAAAAATTATATCGCGATATATATTGATATTGAATTATTGTCCAGCCCTAACTCACTGTAATTTTGACTTACTTACTTACTTTCTTCTGATTTGTCAATACAATGGAAATGGTCACAGAAACTACTTGATTACCAATATTTTACAAAATATCTTATGTTCTGCAGAATAAACTAAGTTTATTAACAAAATACATGTTTGGAGTGGCATGAGGGTCAGTAAATGGCAAATTTTCTCTTTAATTCTCATTCTCATCTTTTTTACCTCATATCATTTGGTTTATGATGTTCTGGGTGTAAATAGTTCTAAATAAAAAGGAGTTTAAATAGAAGCATCTGCTGTATGAATAAATAGCATATGTGAAGTGTGTGTGGGGGGAAGGAAATGTTTTCTGTGCGGTTGGCTGTGTGTGTGTGTGTGTTTGGCTGAATACACCTCATTGTTCTTAGTGGTTCTTTGGCTTCTACCCACAATCCCACAGTCCACCTCTACTTATCCCAATTACACTTCTCCTATTCTTCTTTTACCAATCCTGTTTATGCCTCTAGTTCTCCTTTTATACTTTTCTTCTCATTCACCCAACAAACAAACAAATCTATGATTAACATTCCTCACTGACTGACATTGAGGGTTCAGAGGTCAAATTCTAACTAAACCCCACGAGTCATAAGTAGCGTCAGTCATGGCGATAATTAAAACACTGTTACGACAATGAAAGTTGACAAATCAAAATAAGGCTAGAAAAATAACACTGATAGCTTATAAATAATGCATCAATGTTTTGGAAAAAGAGACATCTAAAAGGAATAGCTGCATAAGGTGAAGCTGAAGAGTAAATGAAGACCAGTAAACTGAAATCGGTTATGATACACAACATAAGTGATGTTTTGGAATGCCTGAGGAAGATCGAAAGATCGAATTGTTGCAATGAAAGAATAAATCACTCTAATTGCAAGTTGATAGTGCGCGGGACTTCTCTTTTCATATGTACACAACATAAGTGTAACATTACAGGTTGTATCCGCACAAAAGGACATAAATGCAAGTGAACTTGAACATAGATACGTTCTTGTCTGAACGTCCATCTCCCGTTGTGAATGCGCTTTACCCGTACGACAACAACGCTGAAATACAGGTAACTAAAGCATAAAGAATTCACAATATTCTATTACAATAGTGTAATCATAATGTTATTTATATTGCAGATTGTCAAATCTTGCACGTAACTGTATTTTTTATGAAGTGATTGTAGTCATCACTGTCCACTTTCAAATCCTTTGTTTCACTTTATTTTGCCAGTCTGTACGGCATGTTGGCCTAAGGTTAACCAATCAGATCTCAGGTATACCACCCTAAACGCTGCAATAACCAATCAGAAAAAATAAATATTTAATTGATTTTTTTGATCAAAGCTCATCATCACGTTCAAGTACTCTGGGCCACAAGGGGGTGCTAGATTCTCAGCAGGAAGGTCTAGAGACAAATTACATGAAAATAATAATAATAATAATTTTTAAAAAGTCAAATTTACAGAATTTGATATACTGTTGGAATCATGAGAATTATTTTATTTTTATAATTAACATTTTATGTTTTACACATCAAGTTTAAACATTATAAAGTACTTTGATGTTGGATTAAAAATATATATTGTGTGTGTGTGTGTGTGTGTGTGTGTGTGTGTGTGTGTGTGTGTGTGTGTGTGTGTGTGTGTGTGTGTGTGTGTGTGTGTGTGTGTGTGTGTGCCCTTGTTTATATTACATTGTGGGGACCAAATGTCCCCATAAGGATAGTAAAACCTGAGATTACCTACATTGTGGGAACCAGCCAGCGGTCCCCACTTTTCAAAATGCTTATAAATCATACAGGATGAGTTGTTTTGAGAAAGTAAAAATGCAGAATGTTTCCTGGGATGCGTGGGTTTAGGGGTAGGGACAGTGTAGGGGGATAGAAAATATGGTTTGTACAGTATAAAAAACTGTAAAAACTGTGTGTGTAAATACATTTTTTAAATAAAATAAAAAGTTGACATCAGTACCATTCTGCTTTCATTTTCATTCTTTCTAAAGATGGGTCAGAAATCACAAATTATTTAATTCTACTGACAGATGACACAAAAAAGATGCAGTATCAACAAGAAAGAAAGCATTTTACACATAATATTTTCTTTTTTTTCACTGTCGGGGTTTCTCGCAAAGCAGTCATGAAATTGAGATTTTTGACACAAAATATTGAAAAACCCTGATACCCTGATATATAGTATTGAATGTGCATCAATTTGAACAATTTTAAAACACTATATCGGAGTTCTGAATCCAATCACATAGCTACAGAAAACTAGCCAACTACCAGAGGCACTTAGTAGGGAGACTGCAGCGAGACACACTGAAGAATAAAGTGAGGATAAAACTCACCGTGACTCTTTCGATGTTGTGGGGACGACCTCTCCATCCTAATCGCTTAAACTCCAGTGGTCCAACTTTACATGTTCATATTCAGGAGGCACAGAAAAGTACCTGCCTCAGCCATTCTAACACCTAAAACCTACTCAAGTCCAACATACACTCACACATTTCCAAAAGGTCAAACCAGAAAAGTATTTATTATCCAAACAGGGCCATAGCAAAGAGTAACGTTTAACAGTCGCTGAGCAGTGGAGTGGGATCTGATTTACTGTGGTGGCGTTATCCTGAGGGGGAGGGGGTGGGGGATTCGGCCCTTCCTGCCCACCCATTTATACCATCTGGTTCCTGAGACCAAATGTTCGGCCCACAAAAACTCCTCCTCCACGTACCACACCACAGTCTTTGCGTGCTTGTGTGCCTCAACATGCAAAATGAGCTCAAGCGCTATAATCCAGAAGGGCTGTCATTAGCCTTATTAGGGTTGTGGGAATGCCCTGAGGGAATGTTAGTTGCTTCATAAAGTTATTAAACTTGGTTAAGTATAACATATCAACCAACTCAAAGGCCAACTGCACACCTGCAATGCTTAAAATTAGGAGTGTGTGCATCATTCTGCTGAATGTAGGGATTTGTGCTATAGACTTAGTAAATTATAGTGAAGTAAATTAAAAAGAACTCCGAAAAAAAGACAGTGGATGACATTAAAGACATAATGACATTGAACGGCTTTTTTATAGATTTTTTTTCCCATCTTCATTTCATGCTGACTGACAAGTAGGGGTGTTTGATTCCAGGTTTTTTGGAGTCGACTCTGATTCCCGACTTCCACTGTTTGGAGTCTATGGAATCGACTCCTCGACTCCATTTACTTTACATCAATACAGGGTTAGAAATCAGACAAAATTGCCGTTGTTACACACTTAAATTATTTCCTTCCAACACAAAGTCCTAAAATCCTCTTATTAAAACCGCACACTTTTAGCGTGGCCATTCAGATTAGTCCAATTTAGTGATTACTCTCATGGCTATCAACATTTCTGTATTACATAACCTAAGAAAAGTCACGAAAAAAGATGATTACTCACATGATCATTGTCTTAATCTCTCTCTCTCTCTCTCTCTCTCTCTCTCTCTCTCTCTCTCTCTCTCTCTCTCTCTCTCTCTCTCTCTCTCTCTCTCTCTCTCTCTCTCTCTCTCTCTCTCTCTCTCTCTCTCTCTCTCTCTCTCTCTCTCTCTCTCTCTCTCTCTCTCTCTCTGCGGATAACGCTTTAAACGAACAAACTTTTGAGTGCTGATCAAGAGTTTTGTGCAAGCAATTTAAGGTCGCGAGACTCGTGACTCTTGTCCCAAATATAGCAGGCTTCATTCAGTGATTAAAACAAATATTATTAATATTAAGTTTTACAGCACATTGAGCGCTCCGAGCGAGCTCTGCTGTGCTAAACATGGAAATTTTGACTGACATGGTAAATAATCACACTTGTGAAAGCAGTGCATTTATCCTTTATTCATGCAATATCTCTTCAGTCAGTACAGTAGCCTACACTTTTAGTAATGTTTCTGTCTAACGTTAAATAAAATGAGGGATGGTATGCTAACTGTATCTTATATAGCTTGCATATAACATTATCTCACGGCTAAACAATTTTACCTCCTACCGACCAAAATCCAACGTACTTCCAGACATGGCTTTTTAGATTATGGAGTTAAAATCTCTTTCTCTGCTGCGGTTGAGTTGGGCTCTGCACTTTCTGCCATCTTCCCTGCAAGACGCGTCCACTTTCAGCAGTGACAGTGCGACTCCTGTGACCTGTCCCTATCCTGAACCCTCAGGCACGCGCTCACTCGCAAGCAGACAGCCACGCCTCTACAACCGCGGCGGGGGATTTTTTTCCGCCTTTTTTTAAAAAATTCGAATATAAATTTTTACCTCACCAGCAGCACCGGCTGGTTCGAAAGCAGGACCGAACCTTTATTGCTTTATTGAACGGTGGAGATCCACTTTTGCGACGCGACTGAAGCGATGTTGTGAAGCTTCCCGTCATTTCTGCGTTCAAATCGGTTCAAATGCAGCGCTGCCTTCCCGGAATGCTGTGATGAATCGTTGAAGTCTCTTGATGTCGCCCCTGGATCGGCTGGATCTGCACCTGAGCGAGTGTTTATGGGCGTGCATTTCCTCTCTCGCACTAGTCACGCGCGCGCACCCTACCGGGAGAAGAGCCCGTACAGCCCATACAAGGACCTTCCGCTCTATTAACGTCAAGCCGAGCCATATTCGAAAAAAACTCTCCGAAACTTGTGAGAAACCGGAAGGAGTATTTTTGACACAGAAATACTCCATCAAACATCCAACATTAGTTTTTGAAACTTTGTCTATGTTTAGGATGGGAATCCAAGTCTTTAACAGTGTAAAAAGCTCAGTATGCATGAAACAGCATTTCACCCCCCCTTTAAGAATAATAATGAACCCACCAATCAAGCAAATTCAACCCCTGAACTGCCGTTAATTCATGCACACGGCCGCACAGACATTCTTAAGCGATTTAAAAGCAAAGTGGAAAAGAGGGACAAACCCCAGCAATAATTAACCAGGGGAAATTTCCTCACGTCACATCCTTAGTAACTATGCACTCAAAACTCTATAGCTTTGAAAAATGACTAAGGAGCAGTTAAAGAGAGTAAGTGAATAATGCTGGTACTCAATTCTGATTGGATCAAAGTTCAGACCGTCTGTATAGTCATTTCCTGTTCCCTGGGATTTGCTGTCATTCCTTCGGTCCTGTGAGAATGAGGGGAGAGGAAAGGAGTGGTGAAGGAGTGGGGGGGAGGACAGACAGTTCAGGAAACAAGGGATCAGACAGGAAAGCACAAAAGAAAATGTCACGGCACAAGAAGGGAAAAAGGGCGTGGCACTGTCGTACATGCATCACTTAGTTTTTGATAGGCCACTTTGATGTCTATCAGACACGCAACACTCCAACAATCACATGCTGTACAAAACTGAAAGAGACCATGAGAAAAAACGAGAGAAGAGAATAAAAGAAAAGAAAAAAATAATCACAAGAGCGAGACAGACAGACGACGTAATAAAAAAGGGGAAATTAATGACAGTGACTCAGCTTTGGCCTCATGATGGATACTAAAAACTCTGAAGCCAATCATCAAATGCTAAAGGCAACATCAGCTTAATAACTGTGACAAATTGCTCAGAAGATGACCGTGACAATCTGTCCCTCTCTCAAACACACTCCGTTACTATACATATGCACGTACGGAGCTTTATCAGCACACACATGGACATACTACACACAGCATTTCCACTTCAAACACTGCATGACAAACACACACACACAAAAAATAGAGCAAACTGAAGTCGAAAGCCACTTCAAAAGCGTCAGACTGCTTCAAACGCACGTGTTTTCTTGTGTGCATTTTTAAGCAGGGTGCTTAACTTGTCGCCAACCCAAAATATTTGCTGCGCGGGTAAAATGAATCCAACAAGAAAATTTAGATTAATTAAATTCATTAAATCAAGAAAAGGGCATCCGATTAAATATACAACATGGACAAAAACACTATTAGTACCGTTAAGGCCTGTTCAACACAAAAGTAAAAAATCTTATTGATTGGCCAGTTTTTTTTGTGTGTGTGTGTGATTTAAAAATAAAGAAAAAAAAGATTAAAACACCAATCCCCTAAAAAAAGTCACAGTGACAGAAAGAATGATAATGAAACAGAATGTGAGAACGTGTTATATGATCAGCTTCCTCTTAGAGAGGTTTGTGGGCTGCTGTTTGCACGTCACTGTTTGTTTGCTTTGTACTTTCATGCCCTTTTGTGTGTCAGTGTGTGTTGTGTTGTGATATGCAGCTCTCACTTAATTTCTTGTAGCAGAGAGTGAAAAACAGTGGTTTCCTCTGTGGTATTTTACAGTCTGTGTACAGATGACAAACATGTTGAGTTCGGCAAAAAAAAAAAACATCACCAAATACACTTTTATTCTCAGGTGTGCCAGACCACTGAGACCTCATCAGACCAATGTGACTGAACAAATATTGACCCACAACAGGTCAAGATCAAACCAGGCCTGCAGCACTCCTGTAAATAACTAACACCTCCGCTACTCAATCGCCCCCAGGTGGCCAGTCCCAGTATACCCACCCCTCCGTGTTTTCTATCAGACGCGAGACAAATGAAAATCAAATTACACTTCAAATATTTTTTTTCCCACAATAAGTTTGTCATTGTAGGCAGTTATCATCACGATTTCATTTCAAGTGTTTTTTTTTTTTATTAGTTTTAGTTAGTTATTTGATGGTATAAAAACGGACGTCATGATTGACAGTTGAGATGTCAATCATGACATTGCGCATTTGTTCCTTAATTTCTCCACAGATTAGTTTGGAAATGAGACTGGATTTGCAGACCGGATGAGGTTACATGAAGGAATGAAGCAACACACTTATGTGTGTAAAAATGTTTTTATATGTGATAGTATTGCATTGCTGCAGATTGTTTGACAAGACATATATTGATTATGTGCATGTGTCCAACTGAACATACCTTTTACCATTGCGATTCTGTGGGCGATTCATTGCTGCTGCCGTTTCCCCACATGCTTTCAAAACAAATGCTTACATGTACTCGCGGGGAGCCAAAGATCAATTAAATATGCAAATCTTATCCAATCCTAACCATGGGCATTTACTTCCAAGTCTTCAATGCGGCTTAGCCATAAAACCCAGCGTTGCAGGAGAGAGCCTCAAAAACAGGATTAAAATAGCCAATAACTTATTCATTATGATGTTTTTGAATGTAAAAACTACACACACGTCATTTAAGATTCTTTGAGGAACATAAAGGTCATATGAAACAGAATTTTTTATAAAACTGTATGAATTAATTCATTTATTTTGATCAATTTAATGCATCCTTTTTAAGTAAAAAAAAAAAACCTTATTATAAAATTATTATATTTTATATAATAATTATATATGCAATATTAATACCCCTTGTTCTTAAGTTTACATTATAAAGCTAATAAAATAATTATTAATGTACAGGGTCATTTATTTGCACATTATATTTTAATTTTATTTAATACATTTTACTATAAGACAAATGAAACATTTGAATGTATTTCTTTCCTAATGCATATCATTATCTTTAAATCCTTAAAAAGGAACTCTCCACTCAAAAAATAGGCTCATGTTCCAAATCTCTTAGAGTTAAACAGTTGAGTTTTACAGTTTTTGAATCCATTCAGCTGATCTCTGTATCTGGCGGTACCACTTTTAGCATAGCTCAGCATATATCATTGAATGGTATTGGTCCATTAGCATCGCTCTCAAAAATGACCAAAGACTTTATTTTTTCTCTTTAAAAGTTCACTATTCTGTAGTTACATCGTGTAATAAGACCAACATAAAATTTAAAGTTTTTATTTTTAGACCAATATAGATAGGAACTATTTTCTCATTACTGCGTAATAATCACAGAACTTTGCGGCCGTACCATGGGTTCAGTGGTCAATGATATTACGCAGCGCCAGATAGGTAACTTCCAATGCGACCGGCACTAAGTTTGTGTCGTTGGAGATAATAGAGAGTTGCATCCGGCAAATTATGTAGTGGATTTACTGTTCGATTAGCCATGGTTCTGTGTGTCGTAAAGAGCTGTGATAGTGAGGCGAAGGTGTATACTACCATCATGTTTCACAGAATACCAACGAAAACAAGGAATGAAAGAATCAGTGGTTGACTGCTCTGAACCATAGATATCAAAACAACGGTAGATTCAAACAAAGAAACTGCGTGTAAACATCTTGCACCAGATGACTATTTGGAAAACAAGGACAGTGTTACCACAGTACAGCGTCTAAAGAATATGGCAAGACAGGGCAAAGTGTATAATCCCCCATGGCTGTAAGTATTACATTATTATTTTTAGTTAGCTTGAACGACCAGATTGAAAAGGACTGCTGTTGTCTTTAGCTAACGTTACCTGTGAATGCAATCACTGAGTGTGGGGGTCTGCGCACAGCTATTTGGTTTATACAGTATATAAATGTTAGTAGTTTTGTTGTAGAGTTCTAGGGCCTCATTTATAAACCTTGCATATGCACAAAAGACGTACGCCGCGCTTAACGCAATAATTGGTATTTATAAAAAGCAAACTTGACAGGAAACTGTGCGGTCCTTCATGCAAGCTCTGACCCAGGCGTACGCACAAAAACGGGTGAAATGAGAAATGGCGACACCGTCGGCAGATGGAAGAAACACGTGAAAGTGTGTGAAACTAGACTGTTGTGTAAAAGAAATGGCAATATATATGAATAACATGAATCTCATGAATAACATGAAGACTTCACAAAGCAAGTCTTACAATTAACAGCCTACACAAACACCCGTTTGATCGATCTGCAGTGTAAATCAAACAAATATTACAACAGAAATGCAAATTAACAAATATTTGCAAAAAGAAAAGTGAAATATGTTCTGCAAAAATATTGGCATGCCATTCATCCTCAAAGCTTAAATAATATGGTAAACAGAACAAAATGTACAAAACTGATATCTGGCGGAGCAGACAACCTATAGATACAATTAGACAGATAGATAATTAGGGAGATTAGATCTGGATGGATGGATGGATGGATGGATGGATGGATGGATGGATGGATGGATGGATGGATGGATGGATGGATGGATGGATGGATGGATGGATGGATGGGTGGATGGGTGGATGGATGGATGGATGGATGGATGGATGGATGGATGGATGGATGGATGGATGGATGGAAGCTTGATGCTTTTTTGCCTCCAAACATTTTTCTCCTCTTTTCCACCTAGCCAACGATAACTTCTACTTGACAGAGTGAAGTTTATGGTTTTGATTTCCTCTCTGTGTTTACCATGATTTCGCAATCCATGAATATTAACTTGTGGGAATTTCACAGTCTATTTATGGGCAACTATTGGCGTAACATGAATCCGCAAAAGCTGTGCTACATTTAGAATTGATTGTGATTTATTAAGGGAAAACTGCATTGGATGTGTATAGAATATTTGCATAGAATATTTCTGTGCGTTTGCACGTCCTAGGTTTCATCCGTACACCACTTCTGATGCAAATCCTACGCAAAGTTTTATAAATAAAGCCCCTGGTGAAGTAGGGTATAGTTTGACTAAAACAGAATATGGAATTGCCAGTATTGTTTATCTGCACTTTCTATGGTACAAAATACTATGTTAGTGATGTAATGTTCTGTGCCGAGTCTCCTGCATTGAAAATAATTTGGCGACCTCCAAAAAAAAAAGCCTTATTTGATCATTTATTGTGATTTATGAGTGATGTAGATGAGAGGGCATGTTAAAGGGGTGGTTCCGTGGTTTTTTTCTAGGCTTGGTTGTGTTTATGGGGCACTGTATAACATGTCTTAATACTTTCTTTTTTTTTTACGCTGTATTTTTACTTATATTTGACCTTTATTCCACACCGCTGTCTCCACTGTCTGAACTGCTCGTTTGCTTCCTGCTTCTATGAAGGTCATCCCTCCGAAAAATGCAACGGTCTTAGATTGGTTACATGGCCAAATGTAGTTTCATGTATTTTTATTGGCTGAAATGCCAAAAACAGTTTGTCTGGAAACGCCACGCCCCTTACCATTACAGGCAGAAGTCACATCTGCGGTGACTAGCAAGGGTTTATGATGTCACCAACCCGGGAAGAAGCTCGTTGTAGTCCAAATCAGTTACTGTTTATGCTTAAGCAGCAACATTACACACTAACTCAAGTTAAAAAAGTGAAATTGCATGCAACTACCCCTTTAACTGAGTGACAGAGAGAAATAGCGGCGTACACATGCACTCACTCTGTCTTCATAATAAGCAGCACTGTCTTAGCAAATTTCAGTCACTTATTAATCAATGTTAATCAAAATCAAATCAAGTTTTAAATAGATAAATATTGAAAGTCTTTGGTCATTTTTTTTTAACGCGATGCTAATGGTCTAATCCGATTCAATGATGTATGCTAAGCTATGCTTAAAGTGCTACCGCCAGATAAAGAGATCGGCTGAATGAATTCAAAAACGGTAAAACTGTTGTGGAGGAAGTGGAGTGTTCCTTTAACACTCATTAATAAAAATATTTAGAGATCAAGCAAATGCCACACTTAGCCAAAAAATATATTAAAAACTGTTAAATCAGCCTTTTCCCCTTCTCTCTTTATTTCTGTAATAGGATAAAAGAAGACCAGGAGATATAGAACAAGGAATTTTTCATGTAGGCCTACTTTTTTTTATGTTGCGACACTAAACGCGTGCTTCCTCTCAGCTGACACTCTATGCTACTACGGTTCTATGACATGAGCATCCACAGGTTCAAACCATAAAGTCACATCAGCACATGACATGCTCACTGCCTGCATTGAAAAGGTTCAATGATCCCAACATTTGAAACTAGTCTGATCTTTACAGTTTGCACATTTGTTTGTGTGTGAATGTGCAATGCACAATGCAATTAATTTTTTCAAAGGGGCTGTTTTTAATTCCACTTTAAACTACTGTGTATCAGATTCTCATTTCTAAAGCAAAGAAGGCGTTTATGAAGGACTCTTTAAAAGACGCCACTCCAAAATAAATAATAATTTAAATCTAAAAGTTAGACAAAACAAAATGATACACTAAATAATAAATTATATCAGTTAATAAAACTTTAGCCTTAAAGTCATTAGGAATACATACATTCACTGATAAACATGATTCTCACATGGTCATCAAACAATCACATGAAAGAGGAATTTGCAAATTCTCTGTGACCTCTGAAACTCCTCAGTTTAATGTCCAAAATCCCCTCCAACATGAAAAACACACCCCTGTCATCTGAGCAAACAATTCACAAGGCACAAGGCAACTATTTCTAAGGACAGTGGACTTCCAAAACGGGGTAATAGCAGCAACTGTAAAACTAATTAAAATAATCAAACTCTCTATAGAAATTGGACACAAGCACTGTCATGTGTGTAATGAGATCAGCAGAAAGTTGCCTCATAAATAATAAAAACTAGAATAGAAGTTCTTATAAAACCAAATATGAGAACAGATGTGTCAGTAATGTTAATTGAAGGGGATTTCAGATTCCCTCACACTCTTTCTTTCTCCAGATAAAAGCTTTGTGGAAACCAAAATTGGTAATTAGCAGAGCTATGTTAATGTATATTTATTCACAGTGACTGTCTCAAAACCTACTGAGGTACCAACCTACACAGCACTTCGTGCAGCAGCCATCATAGATAGCTCATTATGTATTGCGACACAACCCGTGTAAACTCGAGGATAGTAGTGTACTGTAAACTGATCGCTCACTCACACCTAGCTCTTTGTGCGTGCGGCTGTTGGCCTCTAACAAATGAATAGATCTTTTATTTCAGCTGCATGCAAAAACGTGGCAGCGCGTGCACACTCAAATGGCCTTATTATACATCCTGAGAACCACGGTTTTCGTTTCTACCAACAAAATAAAAAAATAAAATAAAAAAGTAGCAACTTTGTATTAGCCGGCTGTCATAAAAAATAAATAAATTGAAGAGAGAAAAAAATATATCTAACATCTAAAGAGATTTGTTACACAGAAGTAATCAATAACCTTATGATATTGGCGGAAACCATGGTTACCACGGTAAATTTCAGAGGGTTCAGCAATGAAAGGAAACCTCAAGGGTTCGTTTCATTATTGCAACCGAGCCAATGATACACAGAAAAAAATCGATTATACAATATTTCATTCACGTTAGATATTTCATGATGTAACACACATTTGTAATTTATAATTAAAGGAAACACTTTCCTACAGAAAGCATACTTGGACAGCTTTCGAGCCCTTTTGGAGGTTTAGAATGGACTGACTGTAAAAAAAAATCACACTCCCTGCAAAAACAATCGTTTGTCTGAATAACTTACCCGCTATTTGCCGCTGTTTGGCCTTCCTCCGCAGTAAAGTCAGGGCTCTGTGTGTAGATTCTCTGAACTGTGAAGTTAGAGATCGCGACTGTGGGCCACTGCAGCTTTTATCCATATCCAAACTCTCCTGACTTCTGAACCCAACTTTTAACCCTGGACTTCTTCTTTCGGAGACACTTAGTGCGCTCGAGGTCTTAATCCTGACACTGAGCTGTGGTTATCCAGGCTGCTTCTTCATTGTGGTAGCGTTATCGTTTCATTTCTTAAAAACTCTCATTAAAAGGACTTTCCGTGGTGTGAACGCTGCCGTGTAACCATTCAAACCGCTAAGCATCACGGGACATGAAGTCTCTTTACGTGTGCGACTTTTGACTGTACTGGTAGTTTCCGTTGTGACGCCTATCGGACTGAACTGTATGATGTGTATTGTAGCCTACGTCTTTTTTATGTTTCGTCTTGCAAAGGGACACGTTAAATGCATACAGGTCAAGTCCATTAATTTTAAACATAAATTGTTGTCTATTATTTAGCCTACCAGAAATAACAAGACTGACTCAAAATGTTGTGCTATGGACAAAAAAAATTAAATAACCTAAACGTTTAAACTATTTTGCATTGATCAAGCGATAATGTGTCCCATAACATGTAAAAAAAAAAAAAAAAAAAATTCCCCTTAAAACTAATTATTTCACACCCGCATGTCTTATTTTCCTTATCTTATTAAAAACTCACAACAAAATAATACAGTATTTAAATAGCTCAGCCTGATGCTTCTGCCATTGTAGACTGATACTTCTTTCTGACTTTGATCTGAATGACAGTGTAAATATACAAAGTAAATATCTCACACTTATGGTATGATTGACCAACTATGTGACTAAATAAAGATCTAATCTAAAGATCAATGGGAAGAACATTTCTAAAGTTTGTTCACATGCCAGAGATTGAACAGTGTTGAGATAAAGCAATCACATTGAGTGCATAACCATTAAGAGGATAAGGCTATTAAAAACAAGCTCACCCATGAGGACTTAAGATGGCCTGTCTGTGTGTGTAATTTACACCTGTCTGTGTGTCTGTTTGCTGAGCTTATTCATTTGCATTTATGGGGATCCATGCAAGCTAGGATGAACTACAAAGCATTCAGAGTCAAATAAAACATTATTTTAATGTTCCCATAAAGATCAGAAGGCAATTATCCACATAAAACATCATATAAATATAAAGCTATAACTTTTTATTTATAGATTCATTCAAGCACTTTCAGAGAGTGGCTCCTAAAATGGCACACATAAGGAACCCTTGTGCCCCACAGTCTGTGGTGAATATTTATACATTAGATATCTACCATGCCATCTGAGGTGTGTTATAAATAGTATGATCTACTTTCTGTGTCACGTGATTCTACCATTACTTTCCTAAACTGCATCTGGGTGACAGTAGATGACTGCACAGAGAGGGTAGAGGTCAAGGAGTTTTAGCAGAACAGCTCAAACTATAGATTATGAAATATCATGAAAGTAATGTCAGAGACAGTGATATAGCAGAGACACAGTTAAAAATAGAACCATTCTTTAGGCAGTTTCAGGTTGAACATTCTACAACCCCAAATCAGAAAAAGTTGGGACAGTATGGAATATGCAAATAAAATAAAAAAAGAAGTGATTTCTAAAATTACTTTGACTTGTATTTCATTGCAGACAATATGAACACAAAATATTTCATGTTTTGTCTGGTCAACTTCATGTCATTTGTAAATATGCATCCTTTCCTGTCATTCAGACCTGCAACACATTTCAAAAAAAGTTGGGACAGTAAAGCATTTACCACTTTGTAATGTTGCCATTCCTTTTCACAACACTTAAAAGACGTTTAGGGACTGAAGACACCAAGTGATGAAGTGTTTCAGGTGTAATATTGTCCCATTCTTCCTGCAAACAAGTCTTAAGGTGGGCAACAGTATGGGGTCTTCGTTGTCGCATTTTGCGCTTCAAAATGCGCCACACATTCTCTATTGGAGACAGGTCGGGACTGCAGGCAGGCAAGTCTTGTAATGTGTGCAGAATGTGGTTTTGCATTGTCTTGTTGAAATATGCATGGACGTCCCTGGAAAAGATATCTTCTTGAAGGCAGCATATTATGCTCCAAAATCTCTATGTACTTTTCAGCATTAATGGTGCCTTCACAGAAGTGCAAGTTACCTTTGCCAAGGGCACTGACACAACCCCATACCATGACAGACCCTGGCTTTTGGACTTGTTCCTGGTAACAGTCTGGATGATCCTTTTCTTCTTTGGTCCGGAGCACACGGCGTCCATTCCTCCCAAAAAATACCTGAAATACTGATTCATCTGACCACAGTACACATTTCCACTGTGTGATGGTCCATCCCAGATGCCTCTGAGCACAGAGAAGTCGACGGCGCTTCTGGACACTGTTAACATAAGGCTTCCTTTTGGCACAGTACAGTTTTAACTGGCATTTGTGGATGTAACTACGTATTGTGGTACTTGACAAAGGTTTGCCAAAGTAGTCCTGAGCCCATGTGGTGATATCGCTTATAGATGAATGACGATTCTTGATGCAGTGCCGCCTGAGGGATCGGAGATCACGGTTGTTCAGCTTAGGCTTGCGACCTTGTCCTTTACGCACTGAAATTCCTCCAGATTCCTTGAATCTTGTAATTATGTTATGCACTGTTGAATGTGAAATATCCAAATCTCTTCCTATCTTTCTTTGAGGAACATTATTTTTAAACATTTCAACAATTTTCTCACGTATTTGTTGGCAAACTGGCGATCCTCGGCCCATCTTTGCTCCTAAATGATTAGATCTTGGATGCTGCTTTTGTACCAAATCATAATTTCAATCACCTGTTGACATCACCTGTTTCAAATCACATCATTATTTAACCCTTTTACCCCATTACTAGCCCTTAATTGCTCCTGTCCCAACTTTTTTTGAAATATTTTGCAGGTCTGAATGACAGGAAAGGATGCATATTTACAAATGACATGAAGCTGACCAGACAAAACATGAAATATTTTGTGTTCATATTGTCTGCAATGAAATACAAGTCAAAGTAAATTTAGAAATCACTACTTTCTTTTTTTTATTTGCGTTTTCCATACTGTCCCAACTTTTTCTGATTTGGGGTTGTAAATAATGTACTCTAGCAGTCTTTTTCTAAGTGCTCTTACAGCTGCCATAGTGATGTGGTTAGGAGTAAAGCCATTGAGCTATAATACAATCTCACATCCTTACCTGAGCGCTGGACACGACAGCAGGTCAGCTTCTGAAAGATCAGGGAAAATGTTGCAATCATTTTTGATGAGATCTAACCACAACAATATCTCTGTCTGATTACTTGGTGCTTCAGCATCACCTTGATAAAATAAACCCTGAAGTACATTTTTTACACTGCTATACAGACTTTTCTGCAGACTAAATTCAACACCAAATTATAAGGACAGTATATATTGAGCAAAAATAAATAAATCAGAAATTACTGTTTCAGATCATTTCTATTGACTACGTTCTATGCAGTTTCTACAAAAATATTAAGCAGCACAATTGCTGTCAGCATTTTTAATAATTAGAAATGTTTCTTGAGCTTCAAATCAGAATATTTTAATGATTTCTGAAGGGTCATGTGACACTGAAGACTGGAGTAATGATGCTGAGAACAGCTTTGCCATCACAGGAATAAATTATATTTTAAAATATATTATAGAAAGCTTAGTATAATACTTTTAAAAACATTTTGGGAAAAAATGTATATATATATATATATATATATATATATATATATATATATATATATATATATATATATATATATATATATATATATATATATATATATATATATATATATATAATGTAATTTGTAAATAATGACATGATGTCATTTTAGGTTGAGTTTTCAAATCTTCTGTTATTAAAGGAAAATGTTATGATGGTAGCAGGGTTTTTGAGTAAACCACTGAATCAAAGTGTCTCCAGTAATTTCAGTTGAACAGACATTCCACTGTATCCTAAGTCTGCAACGGAAAAAAGTAAATATATCAGGCTCTCTCACTTAGGAACGTTGTGATGTCATGGGTTTTGCAGTGTAGCCTATTGGCTGAGCAATGCGGCAAGGCTGAAAGGGTGCTTTTTAAAAAAGACGTTGCCCTGGTAACAGAATTTTGGCTGGCTCTCATATGGGCAGCCAGTGAGTAAGTCCAGTTCAGCAAATGATAATTTCCTACGCCCACTGCATCAGCCCAAACACTTACATATGCGCCACAAGTGCCTTCTAACAACTATTCACACAGTATGCTACAAAACATTCCTTTTCAAAAACGAAAACATTTACCCTTAACTGACAATCATAAACTTTTGAGAGTTGTTTCCTTTACACAGAAAGTACTGTGATGCCAGTATGCTATCATATGGCATGCTTTTCAAATAAAACCATGTCCTAAAATGCCTACAAACATGGTAACATCATGGAAACTTCTTTAATAGACCTAGACAACTGTCATTCAAAGCATGACTTTTTAAATCTACTTTGTGTTTTGTGTATCTTTCTTTCTCTCACTCTGTCTCTCTCTGTCTTACCTTAGCCTGGTTGACGAGTGCTCTTAGACAGTTGAAAAAAGCCATGTTTACAGCAGGTACCCAACACTATGAGGGCCAGGTTCAAAGGGTCAAGGGTGAACAGTCATGAAGGTTGCCGTGTTGGAGCCTATGCAGATTAACGGTTCTCTGAGAATCTGATGGTCCGGAGCTCAACAGCTTGAAGAGGCAGATGGGGAGGGGCCACAAGGCCATATTTCAGCTGGCCAAGAAGAGAGATTCTCAGCATACCACTGTAGCTAGCGCTAAAAGCTAACACACAGAGGGAAAAGCATAGAAGCCCAGCCGGATGTGCTGTCAGACCAGAGAACTCGCAGGGCATATAACACACTTTAAAGGGAACACTCATAATTTCATTCCATCCTCCTATTATTTTCTTCCTTCAGTGAAATACAATAGATGATGCTAGCCAGAATTAGCCACTCTTATATTTACTTGTATATTTCCTATTAATCCCAAGGATGATAGATCACCCAAAAATGAAAATGAACGCATAATTTACTCACCCTCAAGCCAAAATAAATGAAGCAAATCAATGGGTTTGTGTAAGAAAAATAAGTAAATAAGTAAATTTACTTTAATAAGTAAAATATCTAGCCTGCAGCAGACTGTCCATAAGTTTTTTTTTAAATACATTTTTATAAACTCAAGTAGGAAACAATTACATATGTGACCACTGACTGGTGTAACATCTACTGTAAATCGCAATAAACACTATGAGCGTAACGTGTGCGAGTGCATATGACAACATTAAGTTGTTTAAATCATAAAAAAGATTAAGCCAGTTTCTGTTTCCCAGATGCCTGTCTATACTGCACATTTTGGTTGTCTCCCCAACTGTTCATTCGTAGAGGCTCCAAGACCACAAATGGGTGTATCAGATAAGAGAGACATCATTTAGGGTTCCTTTGGTGGGGAAACTCTGCATTATATACCACAAATAAAAATGTAGGTGCCTGCGATGGCATGAACACAAAACCACCTTAAAATCAAAAAAACGATGACACATTAAAACATGAAAGAGATTTGACACCTCAGTTCTGTTCCTGGCTATTATATTAGATCCCTACAGGCAAACAAACACACATCTGTTTAGTCATCAAGCTCTATTGAGAACCTACACCCACTCTTGTTATGTATCAAAAAAACAGAAAACAAACACCAACAGTGTTTTCAATCTCCCACTTGAGCATGCCAGAGATCACACACACACAGACACTCCTTTACACAGGCCTACGCGTACAGTATAGGAATGTGTCCCTGAGTCCTGTAAGCACCACCGTCAGCAGATTTTCCTCTAACTCGTTTAAGATAGAAGTCTTGTGTCTCATTCTGCTAATTTAAAGTAATTTCAGTAATGTCTCGTTCTGCTCAGTTAAAGTCATTTGGGCACTATTCTCTATTTATCACCACACAGTCGTGACCAATAGTGAACCAAGATTTCACTCATTGCATTAAACTCCCTTCAGCAACCTGATGTACAGTATATACCTTCTTCAAATACACCACTGTTGACTCAGGCCTGCATGGCTTGGTTCTTGTGGGGAATTAACCAGAAGAAAAAAAATCCCATCAATGTGTGCAATCAGTTAGCTAAATTCAGTAATCTTCTTCTTCTTCTTCTTTCGGCTGTTCCCTTTAGTGGTCGCCACAGCGAATCATCTGCCTCCATCTAATCCTATCCCATGTATCCTCTTCTCTCAGACCAACTACCTTCATGTCCTTCTTTGACTACATCCATAAACCTCCTCTTTGGTCTTCCTCTTGACCTCCTGCCTGGCAGCTCTAACCTCAGCATCCTTTTACCAATATATACATTCTCCTTCTTCTGAACATGTCCAAACCATCTCAACCTCGTCTCCCTTGTCTCCAAAACATCTCACATGTTCTGTCCCTTTGATGTACTCATTCCTGATCCCATCCATCCTCGTCACTCCCAAAGAGAACCTCAACATCTTCAGCTCTGCTACCTCTAGCTCTTCCTCCTGTCTTTTCCTCAGTCCAACTGTCTCCAAACCATACGACATCGCTGGTCTCACTACTGTCCTGTACACCTTTCGTTTCATTCTTGCTGGCACTCTTTTATCACACAACAGACCTTTCACTTTTCTCCACCCATTCCAACCTGCCTGCACACGCCTCTTCACCTCTTTCCACACTCCCCATTGCTCTGGACTGTTGACCCTAAGTACTTAAAATCCTGCACATTCTTTACCTCTTCTCCCTGTAACCTCAATGTTCCACTTGGTTCCCTCTCATTCACACACATGTATTCTGTCTTGCTACGACTAACCTTCATTCCTCTCCTCTCCAGAGCAAACCTCCACCTCTCTAGACTTTCCTCCACCTGCTCCCTGCTCTCACTACAGATCACAAAGTCATCCGCAAACTTCAAAGTCCATGGAGATTCCTGTCTGACCCAATCTGTCAGCCTGTCCATCACCACCGCAAACAAAAAGGGGCTCAGAAGAGATCCTTTATGCAGTCCCACCTTCACCGCGAAGTCCTCTGTCTCACCTACGGCACACCTTACGACTGTCCTACTGCTCTCACATATCCTGTACGACTCTAAAATACTTCTCTGCCACTCCAGACCTCCTCATACAATACCACAGCTCCTCTCTTGGCACTCTGTGCTTTCTCTAAATCTACAAAGACACAATGCAGCTCTTTCTGACCTTCTCTGTACTTCTCCATTCACATTCTCAAAGCAAATAATGCATCTGTAGTGCTCTTTCTTGGCATGAAACCATACTGCTGCTCACAAATGTCCTCTTCTCCCCTTAGCCTTGCTTCCACTACTCTTTCCCACAACTTTATTGTGGGCTCATCAGCTTAATACCTCTGTAGTTTCCACAACTGTCCACATCTCCCTTGTTCTTAAAAATTGGCACCAAACCACTTCTCCTCCTTTCCTCAGGCATCCTCTCACTCTCTAAAACCTCGTTGAACAACCTAGTTAAAAACTCTACTGTCATCTCTCCTAGACACTTCCATACCTCCACTGGTATGTCATCAGGACCAACTGCCTTTCCTCTCTTCATTCTCTTCAAAGCTCTCCTAACTTCACCCTTGCTAATACTTTCTACTTCCTGGTCAACAATAGTTGCCTCTACAACTCTTCTCTCCCTGTCATTTTCCTCATTCATCAGTTCCTCAAAGTACTCCTTCCACCTTTCCCTCACCCTCCTGTCACCTGTCAAAAAATTTCTCTATCCATCTTAAATCACTCTAACCTGCTGCACATCCTTTCCATCTCTATCCCTCTGCCTCGCCAACCGATACACATCCCTCTCACATTCCTTACTATCAAACCTTGCATACATGTCCTCCTACGCTTTCTGTTTGGCCTTTGCCACCTCTATCTTAACCTTACGCTGCATCACCCTATATTTCTGTCTACTTTTCTCTGTTGGCTCACTGTCCCACTTCTTCCTAGCTAGCCTCTTCCTCTGGACACTCTCCTGGACTTCCTCATTCCACCACCAAGTCTCCTTGTCTTCTTTCCTCCTTCCATATGACACACCTAGCACCTTTCTACCTGTCTCCCTGATCACTTTGGCTGTAGCAGTCCAGTCATCTGGAAGCCCTTCTTGACCACCTAAAGCTTGTCTCAACTCCTCCCTGAAAACCACACAGCACTCTTCCTTTTCCAACTTCCACCACTTTGTCTTCTGCTCTGCCTTTACTCTGTTTATCTTCCTCACCACCATCCTATGCTGTCTAGCTACACTGTCACCTACCACCACTTTACAATCGCTAATTTCCATCAGATTACAACGTCTACATAAGATATAGTCCACTTGTGTGCTCCTGCCACCACTCTTATATGTCACCCTGTGTTCCTGCCTCTTCTGTGTTCACCACAGCCATCTCCATAATTTTAGCAAAGTCTACCAACCATTGTTCTTCTGAGTTCCTTTCCTGAAGACCAAACCTCCCCATCACTTCCTCGTCCCCACTATTCCCTTCCCCAACATGTCCATTCAAATCTGCCCCATCACTACCCTCTGGAAACAGTCTGCATCACTTCCTCCAACTCGCTCCAGAATCTGTCTCTCATCTTGCTTACAACCTACCCGTGAAGCATAATTTCAGTAATAAAGATGTTAAATGTCCTTGGTTATTTTTTGATGCAGTCATCCTTAATAAAAGCCTATAGGAACAAAAAACATAATTTCCATACAAAGTCATTTGTAAGTAGTATAGTTTAGTTTAGTAAACATTAATTTCCCCCCTTAAGGGTGATTTGTTACAGCATGGAGACAAAGACAGACAACACAACATTAATAATGCACACTTTAAAAGGAAACTACAGTTTAAATTGAGAACATTTATAGCACATGGAACAAATAAAATGTGTCATAAATCATGAAGCGGGTGAGACTTAGAAAAAGGTCAGAAAAAAGGTACATTGCTGTCACTGGAGCGGCACCCGGCCCAAGGTACAAAGCCGTACCTTACAAAAGGTACTACTATGTACATTTAAGGTACTAATTCATACTCTTAGAGTACTGATATGTACTTTTTAAGGTACTAATATGTACCATTTAGGGTGAGTAAGGTACAAAGATGTACTCAATGACAGCACTGTGCCTTTAATGTGATTCGCTTGACCTGCATATAACTAGTAAGAATTACAATTATTGTACGAATTACAATTATTTGCAACTTTTTGTTTGACTTTCAAAGAGTCAAACCAAAAGATGAATGAAAATGTTCAATCAATTCAGTATATGCCTTGTAAAACACAGTCAATAATGTCCTGTCAATATTAAATTTGGCAAACTTCCTATGACAAAAGAGTCTTTGCTGACTCATCTTACTCAATCAGTATTCTCTGCACATTTGAATGCTGTGCTGACAATGTCACCTTGCAATATCCCATCAAAAAACAACAATGATCGACATAATTATTTCATCATCCACTAGTGGGAAAAGAAAACATATTTAAAATACACTTATTTCACTAAGTATACTGCAAATCCCTGACTTACTGATATAAACATTATTATTAAACTTTATTTGGAGTACTTCTTTATTGCACAATGCATATTTCATAATATTAAGCATAAATATGTTTTAATATCACTATAATTAAAAATAGTGTGATCTTTGTATAATATCAGTCTTTAAATGCAAGATATTTAAAGTGTATACTTGCAATAGTTTAGCACAATCAAATAGCACAATCAAATATATCCTTTGGAACTTTTTGGATAACTAAAGTGTAATTGCAGGGCATTATATTACAGTTTTTCTCAATTGCTAAAACACTATTTCTGAAACCTTGCTCCATTTTCTGAAACCATTAAACACAAAACCTCCTCTTCAAGCACTATTCATAAACCTCTGACTCCTCTTACAAAATGAAACATTTGCCTCAAAACAGTTTTACCTGTGTTCAAAATCAAACACTGCTCTCAAATCATAAACTAAGTGATCAAAATGATAAACACTATCAAGCAATCAGTAAACAATACAGCAAAAAATAGAAAACACATTCAAAACATAGTTCTCAGGGAGAAGTACATTTTTAATCTCAACAAATTTCATATTTTTCTGTCATTGTCTTTTGATGAATGAAAACATGTTCATCAGTCATCATGATTTTTACAGTATTGTACTCTGCATCTCACAAACATGTCCTTTGTCTCTGTGATACTGTAATACTTGTTCTTTGTTGATATGAACCTGCAACCAGTCAAAATCTTTAGAGCAGTCTACTGTTACAGTTTTTGACCGTTGCTTGAACACTATAGACCCATGCTTAGACTAAAGTAACACAACTTGATGCCTTTATGCAACACACTTGGTACTACATACACTCTATATCATACTTAAGACACTTTGTTCAAAAATGAAATCTCAGAGTGCCATTTGGAAAGCACATGTATCCAAAATACAATACACATCGTGTAATTGCAACCACTCAAATATACCTGAAGGCACTTACTTGCAAAACAGAACACCAATCAGCCAACCACAAATAGGCCTCAGTTAAGCCATTTTGAGAACTTTGCATTGAGAGAGAGAGAGAGATGGTCAAAGAGACTATACACAGCAGAACAATATTTCAGATGATATTAGAGCATTGGTGGTTGATGTGGTATGGCTCTGACAGTGAGGGAAGCTGGGCAGAGAGTCCACACACATCTAAGCCGGTTCACAGTTGCATCCATCATAAGGACATTCAGATTGGAAAACAGCATCTCTCCATTCCAGACGGTATCTATCTACATACAGTACCGTATCACACTACTGTGTTGCTAGTTGGCTAGTCCTCCTTACATTGTAGTTTTGTGGAACATACAGTACTGTACATAGCACTGTACCATTGAGATTGTACTGTAGTGTACTGAAGTATAGTACTGTGATGTACAGTATTATGTCATTTGTAACATTTCAGTACTTTCATTTTTGATTGTTGTGAAAACCTTTGTTGGAAAAAAGAACAGAAACTGTAAGTGTTGCATTGCTTCACAGAATGCTAACTGATGAACTGAATAAAAACAGTGAAAATTAAAGACTACTGTGTTTTATATAAAGTAGACTAGTGTGTCCCCCCTGATCTGAAAGTGTATTCAGGTGTAAGTGTGTTAAGTGTGTGAGACTGTTAAGAGTTTAGAACAATTATCTGGAGTATAGGTAAACGCTTTTTAGCGATTGAAAAAAACTGTAATATTCACTCATTCCACTTTATCAATCAGAAAGAAATTACTAATCACAATTCCTTTATTATTTGCGAGCTTCTTAAAATTCATTCTGAATGAGTTATTTTAAACATGCAGTTAAAAGGAACACTAAATGGAATACTTGCCTTTCTAAAAAATAATTATAATGATTATCTCTTTTTCATTTTTCACCCATTTTGTTTTACACATTCCTGGTAATGAGTAGGTTAAGAAAAGATGAAGTTTGATATGTTCCACTCAGAGAAAAGGATGACGGAAACTGGATAAAATAAAAATATGCAAACACTGGCAAAAAAAAAGAAGAAAAAAAGGTGAGTGAGAGATGAATTATAGAAAGACCTTGAACTAGAAGAATAGACGGTTTCCTTAATTGTTCTGCCTGTAAAAAAAAAATTCAGCCAATAAAATGAAACAACAGAGAACTTGAACTTAAATAAGGAGAACACTTTACTCAAATTATATATAACAGCTCCAACACTCCCATGATGCAGTTCCCATAACCAGCCACACACAAAAAAATGTTTTTTGATTTACGGATTTCAATTGTAAGCCCTTATAGGCTAATAAAATTCCATCAAATTGAATTGTATAATCCTTACATATTATGGATCAAGAATAAAAAATAAAATAAAAAATAGAGCTTAAAGCTGCAATGTAATGTAAACATTTGTCAAAGGCATTAATGATGCCAAGTTTGAGCTCATAATCGTGTGAGGTGATGAAGACGTGGTCTTCATCACCTCACAGCCGCAGCCCGCAGGAAAAGAATCGAGATTGGACATGGGCAGAAATCATGTCATGGATGCGATTATTAACATTATTGTAGAATGAAGCAGAGCAGGACCGAGCGTTGAGGGAGATGAGCAAGGCTGCTGGAGCTATTGTTGCGCAACACACGGCTCGCGAGCAGTGGGACTTTTATTATGACGACACAGTCACTGATGCCATTTCCCCTTTTCCGGTCATGAGTATGAGGTAATGCTTTTTTCTTTTACTGTCTATATGGGTAATGCAGCTCGGACCCATACTCGAAACAAACTTTCCGAAACTTGTGAGAAACCGGAAAGAGTATTTTTGACACAGAAATACTCCATCAAACGGCAAAAATTAGTTTTTGAAACTAGGATGGAAATACAAGTCTTTAACACTGTAATGTACAAATACAAAAATGTGTTTAAATTTTGAGAAATCTCTTTCTCAAGAGATTGGCTCAGTGTCGTCCTCCTCTGATGTTCTGCGATGTTATCTCCAAAGAGAAAAGATTCTTAGAGGAAAATTCTTTTGCTTTCCTGTGATGTCTGTTGTTCTTTTCCATTTGTGCAAGACTGACTTAAGTTATCACAAACTCCAACAACATGGATTTTTGTTAAAGGGGGGGTGAAACACTCACTCTTTCAGTCAATCTCATGTCAATCTTGTGTAGAGTAGTACTGCATCCTTCATATCTCCGAAAAGTCTTTAGTTTTATTATGCTTATAAAAGAAATATAGGCTGTACCGAGTCTTTCCGGAAAAAAACGAGCGGCTGGAGGCGTATCTTGTAGGCGGAGCTAAAGAATGACGAGTGCGCACAAAGAGGTGACGTTCTTAAGCGTGGAGAAGAAAACGCTACTCTAATAAACCATGGCTATCAATCAGATTCAACTAATACATATGATCCAAGGGGGTAATCTAGCACTCGGAAAGTGTTCTACCCATAGGGGCGGTCATTGCTAACCAAGCCATCACCTGCTGTTAGCATCCCATTGACTCCCATTCATTTTTGAGTCACTTTGACAGTGAATAATTTTACATCTGAGGCGTTTAAAGACTCCAGTTGTCCATTGTTTATTTCTAAAGAAACACGACAATGCATAAAAGGCTCCATTACCTTGTATCTTACACTATTGCCCCGTAGAAGCTGTTTTTGTAAAACTAGGCTAACGATTGCATCATAACCAATCCGACTCTGTCGCACAGTAGAGAAATTACCGTATAGACAGGAGGAGACGCTCAGAAACAATATTTTACTGTCTATGAGGCAGTCGGGGGGACGTGGAGACATAAAGTTTGATAAAGTCAAGGTGGAAGAATGGGGAGAAGCCCATAGTGAGCCAAAAGCAACGGGAGAAAATATTTAAACAACGTGATTCAGATTTCACAGCAGACCCATAATCTGTGTCCCAAAGGAGTCGCTATACGTGACTTGGCGAACTGTATATGTCGTGCAAACATGATCAGATGCTTTCTTAACCAGAAGGCATACAGACATATAAAATAGTCATTTATGGGGGCTCATGCTTTGAAATAATTTAGGTTAAATATTTTAAAATAGGGTTAGGGGTTGGTATATATAGGCTATATCAATTAGAGCCTACAATTAAACAACTAAATAATTCCTGAAAAATAATAATATAAATACAGAATTTAATAGTAAGTGCTATTAAAATAAAAGTACTGCTAAAATATGCAAAAACAAACAAAAATAAAATAAAATAGAAATGTGGTCCTGAAACTGCCTCCGTTATTGCAGGATTGGGAATACACTAATCTTTCTTTCTGACAACAACGCGTTTTTCGCGTGCATATGATACGCACTTTATGGCGTATTATACAAACGAACCCCCCACCCCACTACCCTAAACCTACCCAAGAGCGTGTCATATATACTCCATAAATATGCATCATATTTCACAGTATCATATGCACGGCAAAATTAGTTTTCGTGTATACATTCCACGACATTGCACACTTGTACTATTTATACGCATTTACATGTGATCGGGTTGGTATCACAGTTTCAAAATTGGGACATAGGAAATTTTCTGATAGCATGTGAAGGAAGCATAAAGGCTGATATTACTTCTGAATTAAGGTATTGACAAGAAAGAAAGAAAGAAAGAAAGAAAGAAAGAAAGAAAGAAAGAAAGAAAGAAAGAAAGAAAGAAAGAAAGAAAGAAAGAAAGAAAGAAAGAAAGAAAGAAAGAAAAGAAAAGCAGTTTTTCTAAATTGTCCATGTCTGGACTCTAGGATCTCACCTTATTATTCTTGCAATGTGCTCTGTGACACACTTCACGTCACTGTCAGGAAAGACTATTTAATACCTTTAAACATTTTCCAAGGCAGAGTTTAATGGTGTCTGCACCATGAAATGGAGAAAAATAAATATTGTAATACAATGTTATATTAAAATAATTCATCACAATATAATTCATTATTTGGTTACACAATTTTGGAACAGCCACCCATAACCATTTTCAAAGGTGGATATGTGTTGTTTTCAGACTTTAAGAAGAAGCCCAGCCACACTCTGGATATAGTACCGCAGATGAAGCTGGATTTCCATTGACTGCTGTGGCAGAGCCATTATAAGAGTCACAGAGGTGCTACTTCTGTCCTGGAATAGGTGAAACATCTCTAGATCAGCTGGCCTAACAGTGCACCACCATCTTTTCCTAAAATGTTGATATTTTAGAAGTGCATTAATAAAGGGTAGTCTGGAATCTGAAAACTCTGTAACGATCGCATTAGAGATTTGGAGCAGCTGCTTTGAGGAATCTTTCACAGTTAAAACTGACCTTTCTCGTCTGCCCCAGCAGTGAACTCTCTTATGGCTGTTATTGATGTAATAAAACAAGCCTCTCTTTCTCTTTCTACTTCTTTCTCTTTCTCTTTCACACACACACACACACACACACACACACATGAATATGTAATTTTATTTCGTGCATGTGAAAAGTTTTTTGTGCACGTGAATTTGGTCTCATGCATGCAAGTCTTTTCTGCTTCCATAATATGGAGTTTTGCTAAAAGTTTGTTTTCAATTGCAAACTGAGTGTAAAGTAGATCATGTCTGTGGCAAGCAGCGGGCGAGGGACCGTGAGAACGGGCCGGTGACGAGCGCTAATGAGTGCCAGCTGCGCGCCACACCGGTCTCGTCTCGCGGCCGAGTGACGGGAGCATAAATGGAGGAGCGAAGGCAGCGGAAGACGAGAGAGGACCAGGCCTGGATTTTATGATATGTTTAGTTTATGTTTTGTTGTGTATGTGCGGGCAGTCGTCCGTGAGGGGCTGCCCGCATTTTATTGTGTGTGTGCGCGTGCGTGCATGTGTGTGCGTGCTTGCCTGCGTTACTTTCATTTTGTTTATTTGTTTAGTTAAAGTTTTTAGAACGTTCGCTGGTTCCCGCCTCCTTTCTTCCCATCGTTACAAGTTGAAAAAAAAACTGCAATAACTGATTGTTTAGTTAATGTATTTTCCTGTGAGATTTTTGTTTGTCTATGCATTTGTTTTTTCATACACTGTAAAAAAATTGGTTGTTTTTTGTTGGTTTAACTTAAAAAAGTAAGTAACCTGGTTGCCTTAAAATTTTGAGTTTATTGAAATTAAAAATTTGAGTTGATACAATGAAGGAAATTAGTTTAATAAATAGAAACTCAAAATATTTTTGAATCTGAACCACATAAAAAATATGATAAATCATGAAAATAGCACTATTTGGCATGTTTCACTGCATCATCAGAAATAAAACACACACATAATTACCCAATATGCTTACAAAATCTTTTAATAATATTTTAATAAAGGTTGTCGAATCTCAAAAAATGTTCATTGTATTAACTAAAAATGTTAATTTCAATGAACTCAAAATTTTAAGGCAACCAGGTAACGTTTTTCTAAATAATTTTTTACAGTGTAGTAAAATAAAAACCTGTAGCTGCATAGTTTGCCTTTTTGCCAAATAATATTTTTTTGTGTTTCATTTCTCATTTAAAACATCTAAAATATTTTCTTCATATTTTGATGGTTTATTAAAACAAATATCTCTTCTGGCTACTACTATTTATATATGTATGTATGTGTAAATAAGTATGTGGCTTATTTAAGGGCAAAAATTGTCCAGATACAGTTTTACAGGTCCATTTACAACCCTATAAATTGTCCCTAGGGCCATGTCCACACTAATACGTTTTCATTTGAAAACGTATATTTTTCTCTCTGTTTTGGCCTTCCGTCCACACTGAGACAGCGTTTTAAGTCAATGAAAACGTATCGTTTTGAAAACGCTCTCCAAAGCGGATAAATTTGAAAACGGTGTTTTCAGATCATCCGCGCGTGAGAAAGAACTCACATTCGTGTGGTTGCCAGATTTCAGTAATTAAATCCTCCAAACAAAATCTGTATCTAGTGTTTTACCTAAACATGTCCAATCTGGCAACCATATGGTCTCTCTCTCTCTCTCTCTCTCTCTCTCTCTCTCTCTCTCTCTCTCTCTCTCTCTCTCTCTCTCTCTCTCTCTCTCTCTCTCTCTCTCTCTCTCTCTCTCTCTCTCTCTCTCTCTCTCTCTCTCACAGACGGTCTGAAACACAGATAAACAAGTAAGCTGCATTTCAGCAATCTCCATTGACTATCGTTTTAACTTATACAGGTACTTCTAAATATAGTGATAATGATAAATAAAGTTCATTATTTTCCATAATGTAATGATAAAAATGAAACTTTCCTATATTTTAGATTCATTGCACACCAACTGAAATATTTCAGGTCTTTTATTGTTTTAATACTTATGATTTTGGCATATAGCTCATGAAAACCTAAATTCCTATCTCAAAAAATTAGCATATTTCTTCCGACCAATAAAGAAAAGTGTTTTAAATACAAAAAAAGTCACCTTCAAAAAAATTTTGTTCAGTTTTGCACTCAATACTTGGTCGGGACTCTTTTTGCAGAAATGACTGCTTCAATGCGGCGTGGCATGGAGGCAATCAAGCCTGTGGCACTGCTGAGGTGTTATGGAGGCCCAGGATGCTTCGATAGCGGCCTTAAGCTCATCCAGAGTGTTGGGTCTTGCGTCTCTCAACTTTCTCTTCACAATATCCCACTGATTCTCTATGGGGTTCAGGTCAGGAGAGTTGGCAGCCAAATGAGCACAGTAATACCATGGTCAGTAAACCATTTACCAGTGGTTTTGGCACTGTGAGCAGGTGCCAGGTCGTGCTGAAAAACAAAATCTTCATCTCCATAAAGCTTTTCAGCAGATGGAAGCATGAAGTGTTCCAAAATCTCCTGATAGCTAGCTGCATTGACCCTGCCCTTGATAAAACACAGTGGACCAACACCAGCAGCTGACATGGCACCCCAGACCATCACTGACTGTGGGTACTTGACACTGGACTTCAGGCATTTTGGCATTTCCTTCTCCATAGTCTTCCTCCAGACTCTGACACCTTGATTTTCGAATGACATGCAAAATTTGCTTTCATCCGAAAAAAGTACTTTGGACCACTGAGCAACAGTCCCAGTGCTGCTTCTCTGTAGCCCAAAAGTGGCTTGACCTGGGGAATGCGGCACCTGTAGGCCATTTCCTGCACACGCCTGTGCACAGTGGCTCTGGATGTTTCTACTCCAGACTCAGTCCACTGCTTCCACAGGTCCCCCAAGGTTTGGAATCGGTCCTTCTCCACAATCTTTCTCAGGGTCCCGTCACCTCTTCTCATTGTGCAGAGGTTTTTGCCACACGTTTTCCTTCCCATAGACTTCCACTGAGGTGCGTTGATACAGCATTTTGGGAACAGCCTATTCGTTCAGAAATTTCTTTCTGTGTCCTACCCTCTTGCTTGAGGGTGTCAATGATGGCCTTCTGGACAGCAGTCAGGTCAGCAGTCTTACCCATGATTGTGGCTTTGAGTAATGAACCAGGCTGGGAGTTTTTAAAAGCCTCAGGAATCTTTTTGCAGGTGTTTAGAGTAATTAGTTGATTCAGATGATTAGGTTAATAGCTCGTTTAGAGAACCTTTTCATGATATGCTAATTTTTTGAGAATTTGGGTTTCCATGAGCTGTATGCCATGAAAACCCAATATTTCAGTTGGTGTGCAATGAATCTAAAATATATGAAAGTTTAATTTTTATCATTACATTATGGAAAATAATGAACTTTTATCACAATATACAATTTTTTGAGAAGGACCTGTATGGTGGAAAAGGTGACGTTCGTTAGAAGGATAGAGTGAACAATCTGTAAGCAACATATCTACAGTTGTATTTTGTAATACAAATAATATTAACCTTTGTCATTAGACACTATTTAGTTTTGTATGGTACTTGGAGTTTCCTATGTTACTGTACTAGCATATTGCATCATCTAGACAATGCGATCTCTAAGAAACCTTCAATTTAATCAGAAATTGTATAAACAGCTAGTCAGTTAGTGGATAAACCACTACTTACTGCTTGCAGGAATACTGTTGGCCCTTAAGACGCTGAGCGAAGCTTGCTTGAAATGGGCCGAACAAACAAACGATTTGTTGTGGTATCCGATTATAATAAACCTCAACCCTGACCATCAACATATGACAACAGTCCCCCGCACAGCCTAAACATTGACATGTGTCCTGAGGATACCAAAAAACGGCTCTCAAGTGTCGTTTGATGATTCGGCTCCGTCATTTCCGGTAGACAATGAACATGTTTGGACAGATGCAAATGTTGGGGGCGTACATATAAATTATCCGCAACGATTGCGTCACGGTTGGGCTTATGTTGATGAGCACTTTTTTTTCCGTGGAGTTTTTGATTTATGAGATTTAGTAAGGAGTCAAATGTGTTTGAGACTTACAGTATGTGATTTCCATGTACTGAACTGTTATTATTTCACTATATGGCAAGGTTAATTCAGTTTTTCATTCTAGGGCACCTTTAAAATGCCAATTTATCCATTTGATGACAAAGCTGAATTCTCAGCTCTTCGGTGTCATTTGATCCTTCACAAATCATTCTCCCTACTTTACTTGCAGCCACTGTGGGACAAATACATTGTTATTACAGAATTCTTTGAATTAAAAAGTTCAAAAGAACAGCATGTATTTGATACAGAAATCTTTTCTAACATTATAAATGTTTTATTGTCACATTTGCTAAATTGAATACATCCTTTGTAAATAATCATTAATTTAATAATAATAATAATACATTTCTTACTGATTATATATACCAGTGTATATAATATATCTGTATCAATGAGCATGTGTACAGTTCACTGCATGACAGCTCTGACACACTATTATTAGGAAACGAGGGTTCAGGCATGAGGGAATTCCACCTAAAGAAAGAGCAATTCCTTCCAAAAGAGAAGCAACTGGAAAATCTGCACCGGCCCTAAGAAACGCTGCCATCACTCTTTCTCTTAAACTGTAAAGTATTGAATCTCCTCATTACATTTACATCCATTTTGCACATGATTTTATCCAGAGCAATTAACGTGGGAATAACCTGCATCTTATTAAATGTATTTCAACTGCTGCTACTGCTTCTGCAAATAACTCGATTGGTGTTTTAGAATGGACACGTACTTTCATTTTTAGACTGGATGGAAGAACAAAGTTTAATAAGATGTGAGTAGACACAAATAGTTGTTGAGCTGCAGCTCCTGTCTGTCTCCTATCTGCAGGTCTTAGACTTCAAACAACCAATCACAGACTTCAGTGCAGCAGCTGAAAAATCACATTAACATATTAATTATATTCAGAATTCATTAGCATTATAATATAAAACATAAAACCATATTAACAGATAGGATGACTAGAAAACATCATTACTGTCGTTTTATCATGTAATCTCTTCTTCATCTTCCTTTGGTTTTAGACCAAAAACATTTAGCAGTTGAGTCTGTCCTAGATTATAAAGTCCACACACAATGTTGCCAAAGTTCACCCAGAATTTCTTTCATCATTTACTCACCCTGATGTCATCCCAAACTTGTGACTGGGTGAAAACAGAAGAAAATATTTTGAAGAATGTTGGTAACGAAAGATAAAAAACACATTTCTTAAAATATATATTTTTTTGTGTTAAAAAAATACAATCCCTTTAAGACCAACCACAAACACTGTTAAGTACATGCATATAAAGGTCAGAAGAAACATTGTCGGTTTTCTCACACTCAAACACCTTCATTTAATAAGCACATACACCTCAGTTGCACCTTATGGTTCAGGTGTTGCGGCGCATTAGAAGTGAAAATTAAAGTCTTTTTTTAGGTATACAGGATGGAAAGTCTAATGAGAGAGAGAGAGAGAGAGAGAGAGAGGAGAGAGAGAGAGAAGAGAGAGAGAGAGAGAGGGAGAGGGAGAGAGAGAGAGAGAGAGAGAGAGAGAGAGAGAGAGAGAGAGAGAGGGAGAGGGAGAGGGAGAGGGAGAGGGAGAGAGAGAGAGAGAGAGAGAGAGAGAGAGAGAGAGAGAGAGAGAGAGAGAGAGAGAGAGAGAGAGGAGAGAGAGAGAGAGAGAGAACCATGTTTCTCTATGTGAGGAAAGGAAACAGAGAGACAGGTTGCTGATATAAGGAGAGATTGTGTATGAAAGACTGTCTTTGTCAGACAGACAGGAAGATGTGTGTGAAAGGATCATTTAAATGAATAACCACATTTATACAGACAGAAACAGCACTTCCAAATCAAGTTACATTTTTATTTTCCATGGGCAGAAAAAGACAAAACACACCATCTATGCAGAATTTATAAAGTCCATGTTTATGTGTCATATAGTCATGTTTAATTCTGGAATGTATTAACTTCCACCAGCAATTTTTTTCTCTAAATCTATTGAAACACAAACATCATTCAGACCAACAAAAAAAAAACATCAAAGAAAATAAAATTTGTTTTCCGTTTGTGTGCAGCGATGTGAGTGAACTGATGTGAATATGCAGTCAAATGATAGCTGAATAATTCTCTCAGCAGAGCCAATGGTGGCACTGCTCAATCAGACACACACACAGTCACATACTATGCTTG